>NW_026600410.1:22500-120000 GCF_029448725.1 Salvelinus fontinalis | reverse complement strand
ACATAATGAATCACGTGGCTTGAGTTTCTGAATCACACACATAATGAATCACGTGGCTTGAGTTTCTGAATCACACACATAATGAATCACGTGGCTTGAGTTTCTGAATCACACACATAATGAATCACGTGGCTGGAGTTTCTGAATCACACACATAATGAATCACGTGGCTGGAGTTTCTGAATCACACACTTAATGAATCATGTGGCTGGAGCTTCTGAATCACACACATAATGAATCACGTGGATGGAGTTTCTGAATCACACACATAATGAATCACGTGGCTTGAGTTTCTGAATCACACACATAATGAATCACGTGGCTGGAGTTTCTGAATCACACACATAATGAATCACGTGGCTTGAGTTTCTGAATCACACACATAATGAATCACGTGGCTGGAGTTTCTGAATCACACACATAATGAATCACGTGGCTTGAGTTTCTGAATCACACACATAATGAATCACGTGGCTTGAGTTTCTGAATCACACACATAATGAATCACGTGGCTTGAGTTTCTGAATCACACACATAATGAATCACGTGGCTTGAGTTTCTGAATCACACACATAATGAATCACGTGGCTGGAGTTTCTGAATCACACACATAATGAATCACGTGGCTGGAGTTTCTGAATCACACACATAATGAATCACGTGGCTTGAGTTTCTGAATCACACACATAATAAATCATGTGGCTGGAGCTTCTGAATCACACACATAATGAATCACGTGGCTGGAGTTTCTGAATCACACACATAATGAATCATGTGGCTGGAGCTTCTGAATCACACACATAATGAATCACGTGGCTGGAGTTTCTGAATCACACACATAATGAATCACGTGGCTGGAGTTTCTGAATCACACACATAATGAATCACGTGGCTGGAGTTTCTGAATCACACACATAATGAATCACGTGGCTGGAGTTTCTGAATCACACACATAATGAATCACGTGGCTTGAGTTTCTGAATCACACACATAATGAATCACGTGGCTGGAGTTTCTGAATCACACACTTAATGAATCATATGGCTGGAGCTTCTGAATCACACACATAATGAATCACGTGGATGGAGTTTCTGAATCACACACATAATGAATCACGTGGCTTGAGTTTCTGAATCACACACATAATGAATCACGTGGCTGGAGTTTCTGAATCACACACATAATGAATCACGTGGCTTGAGTTTCTGAATCACACACATAATGAATCACGTGGCTGGAGTTTCTGAATCACACACATAATGAATCACGTGGCTTGAGTTTCTGAATCACACACATAATGAATCACGTGGCTTGAGTTTCTGAATCACACACATAATGAATCACGTGGCTTGAGTTTCTGAATCACACACATAATGAATCACGTGGCTTGAGTTTCTGAATCACACACATAATGAATCACGTGGCTGGAGTTTCTGAATCACACACATAATGAATCACGTGGCTTGAGTTTCTGAATCACACACATAATGAATCACGTGGCTTGAGTTTCTGAATCACACACATAATGAATCACGTGGCTTGAGTTTCTGAATCACACACATAATGAATCACGTGGCTTGAGTTTCTGAATCACACACATAATGAATCACGTGGCTGGAGTTTCTGAATCACACACATAATGAATCACGTGGCTGGAGTTTCTGAATCACACACATAATGAATCACGTGGCTTGAGTTTCTGAATCACACACATAATAAATCATGTGGCTGGAGCTTCTGAATCACACACATAATGAATCATATGGCTGGAGCTTCTGAATCACACACATAATGAATCACGTGGATGGAGTTTCTGAATCACACACATAATGAATCACGTGGCTTGAGTTTCTGAATCACACACATAATGAATCACGTGGCTGGAGTTTCTGAATCACACACATAATGAATCACGTGGCTTGAGTTTCTGAATCACACACATAATGAATCACGTGGCTGGAGTTTCTGAATCACACACATAATGAATCACGTGGCTTGAGTTTCTGAATCACACACATAATGAATCACGTGGCTTGAGTTTCTGAATCACACACATAATGAATCACGTGGCTTGAGTTTCTGAATCACACACATAATGAATCACGTGGCTTGAGTTTCTGAATCACACACATAATGAATCACGTGGCTGGAGTTTCTGAATCACACACATAATGAATCACGTGGCTTGAGTTTCTGAATCACACACATAATGAATCACGTGGCTGGAGCTTCTGAATCACACACATAATGAATCACGTGGATGGAGTTTCTGAATCACACACATAATGAATCACGTGGCTTGAGTTTCTGAATCACACACATAATGAATCACGTGGCTGGAGTTTCTGAATCACACACATAATGAATCACGTGGCTTGAGCTTCTGAATCACACACATAATGAATCACGTGGCTGGAGTTTCTGAATCACACACATAATGAATCATGTGGCTGGAGCTTCTGAATCACACACATAATGAATCACGTGGCTGGAGTTTCTGAATCACACACATAATGAATCACGTGGCTGGAGTTTCTGAATCACACACATAATGAATCACGTGGCTGGAGTTTCTGAATCACACACATAATGAATCACGTGGCTTGAGTTTCTGAATCACACACATAATGAATCACGTGGCTGGAGTTTCTGAATCACACACATAATGAATCACTTGGCTGGAGTTTCTGAATCACACACATAATGAATCACGTGGCTGGAGTTTCTGAATCACACACATAATGAATCACGTGGCTTTAGTTTCTGAATCACACACATAATGAATCACGTGGCTGGAGTTTCTGAATCACACACTTAATGAATCATATGGCTGGAGCTTCTGAATCACACACATAATGAATCACGTGGCTGGAGCTTCTGAATGACACACATAATGAATTACGTGGTTGGAGTTTCTGAATCACACACATAATGAATCACGTGGCTGGAGTTTCTGAATCACACACATAATGAATCACGTGGCTGGAGTTTCTGAATCACACACATAATGAATCACGTGGCTGGAGTTTCTGAATCACACACATAATGAATCACGTGGCTGGAGTTTCTGAATCACACACATAATGAATCACGTGGCTGGAGTTTCTGAATCACACACATAATGAATCACGTGGCTGGAGTTTCTGAATCACACACATAATGAATCACGTGGCAGGAGTTTCTGAATCACACACATAATGAATCACGTGGCTGGAGCTTCTAGATTCTTTCTGAGTTAAAGGTGTAATCTGGTATTTGTACATCCATGTTTTTGATGAATTAATTAGTTATATTTAGGCGTTGATTATTGAAAAATATAAACTGACCTCTATAGCTCTGTCTAAAATGTTTAATGTGATTACATTTCTCCAGCCCTATACCTCAGCTGTTTATAATTTTTTTTTTTTTTTAAACGTCAGGGTGACTGCTTTGTTAATGTTCGAATCCCAGATTCCAAGATTGCCCCTTTAAGGGGAACAGTGCCTTCAAAAATTATTCACACTCCTTGACTTTTTTATTGTGTTACTAAGCACATAATATACCTATTGAAATGCACTTGCGGCCTGGACTATGTGGGCAAGACGCGCCGGGAACTCGAGACAAGCATATCCAAAACATAGGAGTAGGATCAGAAACCAAGACCTTCAAAAGTTCAGTTACTATACAATTTCTGACTGCCAGACATAACGTGGCCTCATTAAAGTACATGAGTATCGAGCACGACAAAATCCTGAGGGGGGGACATCGATAGACTTCTATTGCAAAGAGAATCCTACTTGATATTCTGATTGGAAACCACGTCTCCAAAAGAATTTAATGAGGATTTTAACCCTTAGCCATTCCCTGTAAATGCCATCTGATTCATTTATTGTTATGACAATCACTGTAGGGTATTGTAACATATTTTGTCAACCAGATACGAATCGGTATACAGTCGTAATATGTGTATTTATTATCGTGTTTATTTATTATTGATTTATAGCTGCTCCTTTCAACTTAAATATGTATAGACCGCCCTAGTTGTCGTATGGGTGTGGTACACTTTCAGTGAATGTATATTTTGGAATATTTTTTACAATTCTGTACAGGCTTTCTGATGTATTTCTCATAGTCTTACTTTTTGTTTAAAACATGTTATGGTTGGTTGGACTGATACTAACAATTTTAGTATGGCCAAATTGCTCAACATCATAATTGGGGATGAGAATCTCGCTTGTACATATTGCTTTACTTTTCCCTCTGTCATTTAGGTTAGTATTGTGGAGTAACTACAATGTTGTTGATCCATCTTCAGTTTTCTCCTATCACAGCCATTAAACTCTGAAACTGTTTTAAAGTCACCATTGGCCTCATGGTGAAATCCCTGAGTGGTTTCCTTCCTCTCCGGCAACTGAGTTAGGTTCCTTTCTTTGCAAGGCATTGGAAAACCTCCCTGGCCTTGTGGTAGGAATCTGTATATACAGAAAATCGTATGTGTGGGGTACAGACATGAGGTATAATAGTCATTAACAAATCATGTTAAGGACTATTATTACACACAGAGTGAGTGAGTCTACGCAACTTACTATGTGACTTGTAAGTGAATTTCTACTCCTGAACTTATTTAAGCTTGCCATAACGAAGGGGTTGAATACTTATTGACTCGTGACATTTCAGCTTTTCATTTTTAATGAATTTGAAAAAACTTTCGACAAACATAATTCCACTTTGACATTATGGGGTATAGTGGGTGAAGCAGTGACAAAAAAAAAATCTCTATTTAATCCATTTTAAATTCAGTCTGTAACATAACATAATGTGGAACAAAGTAAAGAGGGGTGAATGCTTTCTGAAGGCCCTGTAAGTCAGTGCTGTCAGTCTGTCTGTCGCTATCATTCCAGCCACCATCACATGGGGTTTTAATGGGATGCCTATTTGATTGGATGGTCGCGGCAGGTGTTTGAAAAATACTTCCCCTCCCAGCAGGTGAACAAAGTGCATTCGTCCCAAAATGGCACTCTACTATTCACCTTTTTTTAGTGCACTACATTTGACCGGGGCCCATAGGGTTCTAATCAAAAGTAGTGCACTGTATAGGGTATAGGGTGCCTTCTCTAAATCACGACGTCTCAACTCCTCTCTGCTAGTGCTTGAGTCCTAAATGCCACCCTCTTTTCTCTATAGAACCATAGGGCTCTGGTCAAATGTAGTGCACTATATAAGAAATAGGATGTCATTTAGGATTCCTACAGTCTCTCTCTTCTAAGCCTAGTCCTTGATCGGTTGCTTCTTTACTACATATTGAATAATGGCCATTTCTCCAAACATCTCTTGTTGTGACGCTTTTATCGTCGCAGGGGGAAGGAGAGTGGGTAATAACACAGAATGTGATTCATGACGCCTTTTGAAAATAACATGATTATTGACGGCTAGCGCGAGCTCCCAATCCTCAATCCGACAATCAAACAAACAAAAAAGAGAAACGGGACATTCAAACACTGAGTTGTGAATAATTATGCATTATTCATTCAAATTCACAGACAATTTTCTCCTTTATTCTCCTATGATGTGCATATAAACTCCCCCAGCAATTCAAGTTTCCCTCAACTGACAGAATTATGACTTTTTAAACAATGTGTGTGCATCGCAAATGGCACCCTATTTAGGAATCAGTCACTGAGTGTTGTCTAGCAGTTGACACCCTATTCCCTTTATAGTACACTACTTTTGACTTCCGCCCATATGGCTCTGGTCAGAAGTAGTGTGCTATATACTAGGTACTAGGGTGTAAGTTGGGACGTACCCTGACTGTTTCTGGTGGGAGTGTGTGTGTCGCCTAGCAGCTGTTTAAACAGCGTTACCCCGGCAACATATTGACTCTCTCTCTAAACCTCACTGTGCCATGGTACGTGCCAAAGATACGTGAGACTAAATACAGTTTGGATTACAATGAAGATTAAAGAAAGAGGTTGAAGACAGGCGATTGAAACCATGGAAACATTTTTCTCAGTGAAAATAAAAACAGCCTTTTTAATTGTTTTTCATAGCGACCTGTTTGCTTAAACAAAGACAAATTGTAGCAAATTAGTCAACACTGAAAACCTGTGGCTGTGAGGCCAGTTGGACATATGGCCAGATTCTCGAAAACGTCGTTGGAAGCGGATTATGGTAGAGAAATTAACAATCAATTCTCTGGCAACAACTGTGATGGGATATTCCTGGAGTCAGCATGTCAATTGCACGCACCCTCAAAACTTGAGACATCTGTGACATTGTGTTGTGTGACAAATATGAGCATAATATACAAGGAAATTCTCAAAGCTGCTAATGAGAACCTTGACGACCTTGTACCTAGCCGGTGGGGATTCCGGTGGGGTGCCCCCACCCAGGCAGTGGCAGTGCTGGCAACACTAGCTGCAGTAACCCATGGGGAGGGGGTCACACTCGGACATTCAGAGAGGGGGTATATTATTGTGGCCCTGGCGGCACAAAATCAAAGTCAGACTGCATGGAGATGCGTGGGGACATGGTCATGACGGGTGGCCGTATTGTGGGTGTTTCAGGAATAAGGTGTACATTTGACCTCCATTATCTAGGATATGACAATGGTAAATAAATCTCTCAATTTTTGCTAATTTTTTGTGCGGTCTTGCAGGCCTTCTCATGCAGCTGCAACTGCAAGTGCATTTGTAAATCATGACCCATCTTGAGTTGGGCTCTGGGATGGTGCAATTGTTGAGAAAGTGAGCTTATGGTTGTGTGGGGGTAAGGGCTGGGTGTGTGTGGGTGTATGTGTGTATCCCACAACTGTTGCGAAGGAAGAAGTAAAAGATGTTAGGGACAATAGAGGATGATCCACAGATATATATAATACAAATCGAGGTGAGGGCAATGGAAATGCATATGGTAATTGATCTTCTTCAATTCGGTAAATGGCACTGTATGCTCTTTTCAAAGAATGGATCCCAGTCAGTTCAGGGCTATGGGATACAGGGGGTCGAGGGTGGTCTACCGGGCATTGGGATGACAAGCCATATCAAGATGAGGCCTTTTAGCGGGTGGAATAGTAGGGACCAATTGGAGGTTTACTTAGTAGAAATGCAAATATCATGGTACAACTATATAGACACTCAATCATTATGTTACTTTTTAATAGTACGTTTACAAAAATATATTCTGATTAAAAGAATGAAAGGTGTGTCTCATTATGGTAAGTGGTGAAATAAGTATAGCCAGTTACAATTATAATGGCTTAGCAGATAATAAGAAAAGACGATCAGTATTTACCTGGCTAAAAGAGAAGGATTATAATATCTATTGTTTACAGGAAACCCATTCAACAGTTTTAGATGAAGTTTTGTGGAAAAAGAACTGGGGGGGCAAAATATATTTCTCCCATGGGCAAAGAAATTCAAAAGGGGTGATGGTTTTAATTAACAATAATTTTGATCCAAATGTGCAAATTGTCCAAACAGATCCTCAAGGTAGATGGATTATTTTAAATATGTTATTGGACAATAAACAAATATGGCTTGTTAACCTATACGGTCCGAATAATGATGATCCAAGCTTCTTTGAAAATATATATAAGAATTTATCAACTCTACAAGCAACACTAGACTCTATTATTATAGTGGGAGATTTTAATACGGTCTTAAATACCTCTATAGACCGGAAAGGAAATCACACTACAAACTATCACCCTCAGGCACTTAAGGAAATCATGAATGTCATGGATATATTGGAATTAGTGGATATATGGAGACTTAAATACCCTGATTTAATGAGATATACATGGCGGAGGCTGAATCAAGCTAGTCGTCTTGACTACTTTCTTATACCTTTCTCTCTGGCACCAAAAGTTAAAAAAGTGTTGATAGGGGACAGAATGCGGTCGGATCATCACATAATTGGCATATATATTTCTCTTACAGAATTTCCACGTGGGCGAGGATATTGGAAATTTAATCAAAGTCTACTAGATGATAAATTGTTTAGAACTAGGACAGAAGATTTTATAACTGACTTTTTCAGACATAACATAGGTACAGCAGATCCCCTTATTGTATGGGACACTTTTAAGTGTGCCTTTAGAGGCCATGCAATTCAGTACTCATCTATAAAACAAAGGGAATTTAGATCAAAAGAGTCCATATTAACAAAGGAAATTGAAGGACTAACAGTACAGTTAGATAACAATAAAAACGGTACCATAGAGGCACAGAATAAGTTAGAGGAAAAACAAAAAGAAATGGAGGAACTTATTCAAGAAAGATCCAGTGTAATATATTATAAAAATAAAGCGAACTGGATTGAATATGGGGAAAAATGCACCAAATTCTTTTTCAATCTTCAATATAGAAATGCTACCAAAAAAAATGTATTAAAACTTGTTACAAATGATGGAGTCACGCATGATTCACCAAATGATATTTTGAAAGAGGAAGTAAAGTACTTTAAGAATATGTTTTCGTTTCAGGCTCCTCCATCTACACTAACTGAAACTAATTGTATGGATTTTTTTCCTATTAATAATGTAAAATTAACATCTGTACAGAAAGACTCATGTGAAGGCCAAATTACAGAGGAGGAACTGCTTGATGCAATTGGGGCCTTTAAGGATGGGAAAACTCCAGGGCTGGATGGCATACCAGTGGAAGTATACAAAACTTTTTTTGATATACTCAAAGGACCATTATTAGCTTGTTTTAACCACTCCTATATAAATGGTAGATTATCAGACACGCAACAAGAAGGTCTGATATCGTTATTACTGAAACAGGACCCAAGTGGTATATATAAAGATCCAGTCCAATTAAAAAATTGGAGACCTCTTACACTTCAGTGTTGTGATGCAAAAATCCTAGCAAAATGCTTGGCGCATAGAATAAAAAAAGTTTTGTCAGATATTATTCATCCTAATCAGACAGGTTTTTTACATGGACGATACATTGGAGATAATATAAGGCAAGTACTGGAAACAATAGAACACTATGAAATATCGGGGACACCAGGTCTGGTTTCCATAGCTGATTTTGAAAAGGCTTTTGATAAAGTACGACTGGAGTTTATATATAAATGCCTAGAATATTTCAATTTTGGGGAATCTCTTATAAAATGGGTTAAAATTATGTATAGTAACCCTAGGTGTAAAATAGTAAATAATGGCTACATCTCAGAAAGTTTTAAACTATCTAGAGGAGTAAAACAAGGTTGTCCACTATCGGCATATCTATTTATTATTGCCATCGAAATGTTAGCTGTTAAAATTAGATCAAACATAAATATTAATGGATTAGAAATCCGTGGCTTAAAAACGAAGGTGTCATTGTACGCTGATGATTCATGTTTTCTTTTAAAACCACAACTAGAGTCTCTCCACGGCCTCATAGAGGATCTAGATACCTTTGCTATCCTCTCTGGATTAAAACCAAATCATGATAAATGTACCATATTACGTATTGGATCACTAAAAAATACACATTTTATATTGCCATGTAGTTTACCAATTAAATGGTCTGACGGAGATGTGGACATACTCGGTATAAAAATCCCAAAAGAAAGAAATGATCTCACTCCAATACATTTTTATAGAAAGTTAGCAAAAATAGATAAGATCTTGCTACCATGGAAAGGAAAATACTTGTCTATTTGTGGAAAAATCACCCTGATTAACTCTTTAGTCATATCACAGTTTACCTATTTGCTTATGGTTTTGCCTACACCTAGTGACCTGCTTTTTAAATTATATGAACAAAAAATATTCCATTTTATTTGGAACGGCAAGCCAGATAAAATTAAAAGGGCCTATTTATATAACGAATATGAATTCGGAGGGCAGAAATTATTAAATATTAAAGCATTGGACCTCTCACTAAAGGCATCAGTCATACAAAAGTTATACTTAAATCCAAACTGGTTCTCTAGTAAATTGGTACGAATGTCTCATCCTATGTTCAAGAAGGGCCTTTTTCCCTTTATTCAGATTACACCTGCTCACTTTCGGTTGTTTGAAAAGGAAATAATCTCCAAAATATCCTTATTTTTTAAACAAGCCTTAGAAAGTTGGTTGCAATTTCAGTTTAATCCACCTGAAAGGACGGAACAAATAGTACAACAAATATTGTGGTTAAATTCAAATATAGTAATTGATAAAAAAACTGTATTTATCGAAGAAATGTTTAAAAAAGGTATAATTTTTGTGAATGATATCATAAATAGGACTGGTGGAGTTATGTCACACATGCAGCTAACACAGACATATGGAAATGTCTGCTCTACCCAAAATTACAACCAATTAATTGCAGCATTACCACAAAAATGGAAGAGGCAAGTAGAAGGGGAAAAAAGTAAGGAACTTGTATGTCGGCCCTGTATTAAAGAACATAAATGGTTAAAGAAAAGTGTGATAAATAAAAACATATACCAATTTCATTTAAGGACCAAAAAACTGACAGCTGTGCCATATAAATTGCAAAATAGTTGGGAAGAGATTTTCGATGTACCCATTCCATGGCACATGGTTTATGAATTGATGCGCAAAACAACGCCGGATTCAAAACTTCGAATTTTTCAATTTAAATTACTGTACAAAATTCTTGCAACTAATAGAATGTTATATATATGGGGTATACAATCTTCCCAGCTCTGCAGATTCTGTTGTGAGGAGGCAGAGTCATTAGATCATTTATTTTGGTATTGTCCATATGTAGCTCGTTTTTGGTCACAGGTCCAGGAATGGCTGAAGAATTGCAACATTTGCCTAGAACTAACGCTACAGATAGCAATACTGGGGGATTTGAAAAGCCATAGTCAATCAATCAATAATATAATAATTATTTTAGCAAAAATGTTTATTTTTAATTTACAATCTGTAGAAGCTATGAGAATAGGAAGGTTCAAATCTTTTGTGAAGCATCACAGCACAGTTGAAAAATATATGGCAAATAAAAATCCGAAATGGATGATGTTGGAAGATAGATGGGAAGGGTTGAGTGGAACTGAAGGGTGGGACTAATAACAAGATAAACAATGTAGGGCATACGGGATCTGTGAAATGTGTATAGGTGCGGAGCTTTTGTGAATTTTCACAGTTACAAGTGGAAATAAAATTGGATGAAACAGAAATAGAGGAAGGACTAAGAACAAACAAGAGAGAACTATTATAAAGTAGTCTGTGTCTGTAAAATAGGTATAAGATGTATAAATTGAAGGTAAAAGCAGAAGTGTTTATTAGTTTACTCCAATTGGGGGAGCGGTGGTAGGGTTGCGGGGAATAATAATAAAGGTATATTCTTTAAAAAAGTATGTATGTCTATATAGGTATGTGTATGTATATATGTAAATATGTATGCATGCGTGTATGGATATATATATTTACCCCAAAAAATATGGGGGATTGGAAATGATGCAGACAATTACATTGGAAGCAACATTCTTTCCGCAATATTAATCTGATCCACCCCAAAAAAAAAATAAAAAATAAATAAAAAAATAAATAAAAATAAAAAATAAATAAAAATAAAAAATATGAGCACACCGACCTTTAGAAAGTAGTCACACCCCTGGACTTAGTCTGAATATAGTCTGAATTTAAAATCGATTTAATCGAGATTTTGTGTCACTGGCTTACACACAATGAACCATAATGTCGAAGAGGAATTATTATTATTATATTTTTTACAAATTAATTAAAAATGAAAAGCCGAAATGTCTTAACATATCTTTTCAACTCCTTTGTTATGGCGATGCCTAAATAAGTTCAGGAGTAAACATTTGCTTAATAAGTCACATAATAAGTTGCATGGAATCAATAATAATGTTTTTTAACATGATTTTTTGAATGACTACCTCATCTCCGTAGCTAATTTTTGCATCTCTCGTCTAAAATGAGATAGCTAACTAGCATAATGGAGTCCATTCCAAGCACAGTTCTATTTGATAGAGCAAAACGTTGTTCGTTTCCCAACAAGCCTTTTCATTCAAATAGTAATATATCACAATTTTGACCTTCAACAGATGCACTGCCTTTGGAAGGAAAACAACTCAGCTGGGTTAGGGTTAGGGTTAAAAGGCTGCTATTCAATGGTGTGTCACACCCTGATCTTATTCACCTGCCTTGTGCTTGTCTCCACCCCCCACCAGGTGTCTCCTAGTCCCCCCCCCCCCCATTATCCCTTGTATACTTACAGTATAGCTATGTTTTCTGTTTGTCTGTTGCCAGTTGCAAGTCTTACCAGTGCGTTTTCCCATTCTCCAGTATCTCTAGTTTCTGTTTTCTAGTCTTCCCGGTTCTGACCACTCTGTCTGCCCTGACCCTGCCTGACGTTCTGTCCCCGATT
Source organism: Salvelinus fontinalis (assembly GCF_029448725.1). NCBI lineage: Eukaryota > Metazoa > Chordata > Actinopteri > Salmoniformes > Salmonidae > Salvelinus > Salvelinus fontinalis. The sequence goes on along the minus strand of NW_026600410.1, from coordinate 107,680 downwards.
GACGCTGCCTTGGATTACTGACCTCTGCCTGCCCTTGACCTGCCGTTTGTCTGCCACCTGTTTTATAATAAACATCTGAGATTCGATCTGCTGTCGGCCTCCTGTGTCTGCGTCTTATCCTGAGTCGTACTAGATGTTCCCTTTCAAATTGTGGCCACAAAGGCTTAGGAATGAAATTAACAAGAAAGCAGCAAGGTCAACGATTGATCACATTCATTTATACCGTACAGTTTTAAAACACTTTTAAATAATGTTGATGTACTAACTAACAATGGAATGTTCCTAAATAAAATGAAATAAGAGGGGACTTTAAATTGTTGTCCCAACTCTAACTGTAATTCCAATCAATTATTATTATTATTAAAATGTTTTGCCATCTTTCCCTCGTCTGATTGGTCGAGTTGGCGGGCCTCAGGACTTTGTGGCTGTGGTAACTAGTGATGGGCCCAAGGCAGCAGACTGGCTACTGATAGCAAGCACAGATAAATGCAAAGTATTCTAAATATATTGCTGTCATAGCTAAGTTATGAGAGCATTTCACACTACTTTTGGGTTGTAATCATATTATAATGTTCCCATGAATGTCATGCTGAATACATGTTTATGTCATTGTCACTAGAACATAAAAATGTATTTGCTAGAAGAATAACATTACAATTTTTTGTATGTCGTTTTGGAAGTAAACCTCCCTTGCGCTGCACTACTTTGTAAAACATTTTGCTTAGTTGTTTCAGTGGGGATGCCCCTCATCATCTGCTCCGTAAACAAAGTATTCCCATAGTTAGTTTCAGATGATCTCCATATGTGTGGTTCCCACCGTGAAGCATGGAGGAGGAGGAGTGCTTTTATGGGAGTGCTTTGCTGGTGACACTGTTGGTGATTTATTTAGAATTCAAGGCACACTTAACCAGCATGGCTACCGCAGCATTCTGCAGCGATACGCCATACCATCTGGTTTGACATTAGTGGGACTATCATTTGTTTTTCAACAGGACAATGCGGTAGCTTTTGGGACTCATTTGTCTTCCAGTTGAACGAGTGGATTACTGAAATCAATGGCGCTAAATAAACAGACTTTTTGGGATATAAAGAAGGATTCTATCTAACAAAACGACCATTCATGTTGTAGCTGGGACCCTTGGGATTGCAAACAGAGGAAGATATTCGAAAGTAAGTGATTTATTTAATCGCTATTTGTGATTTTATGAAGCCTGTGCTGGTTAAAAATTATGTTGATGTGGGATGCCGTCCTCAGACAATCGTATTGTACATCGGACAACGCAGTTAGATTAACAATAATATAAGCTTTTAAATGATATAAGATACTTGTATGTTCATGAATGTTTAATATTACGATTATTTATTTGAATTGCGCGTCCTCCAATTTCACCGGGTGTTGTCGGCTGGTGTCCTGCTAGTGGGACGCCTATCCATACAATATAGGTCTAAAGAAGTACTGTAATATTTAATATAGGTCTTTAGTAGTACTGTAATATTTAATATAGGTCTTTAGTAGTACTGTAATATTTAATATAGGACTGGAGTTGTACTGAAACATTTAATACAGGACTGGAGTAGTACTGTAATATTTCAGATTGGACTGGAGAAGTACTGTAATATTTTAGATTGGACTTGCGTCGTGCTGTAATATTTAATATAGGACTGGAGAAGTACTGTAATATTTTATATAGGACTGGAGTAGTACAGTTATATTTATTATATTTGTCACACCCTGATCTGTTTCACCTGTCTTCGTGATTGTCTCCACCCCACTCCAGGTGTCACCCATCTTCACCCATTATCCCCTGTGTATTTATACGTGTGTCCTTTGTTGGTCTGTTGCCAGTTCATCTTGTTTGTTCGAGTCAACCAGCGTTTTGTGTCTCACCTCCTACTTTATCTAGTCTCTCTTTCATTGCCCTCCTGGATTTGACCCTTGCCTGTCCGGACTCTGAGCCTGCCTGCCTGACTGAGCACTCTGCCTGTCCTGACTCTGAGCCCACCTCCCTGACCACTCTGCTTGTCCTGACTCTGAGCCCATCTGCCTGACCACTCTGCCTGTCCCTGACTCTGAGCCCACCTCCCTGACCACTCTGCTTGTCCTGACTCTGAGCCCACCTCCCTGACCACTCTGCTTGTCCTGACTCTGAGCCTGCCTGCCGCCTGGTACCATTGCCCGACCTTTGGTTTACTGACCCCTGCCTGTCTTGACCTTTCTACTTCCTGCCCCTGTTGGAATATTAAACTATTGTTTATTCGACATGGTCTGCATCTGGGTCTTCCCTTAATACCTGATAATATGACTGGAGTAGTACTGTATTATTTAATATAGGACTGGAGTAGTACTGTTATATTTAATATAGGACTGGGGTAGTACTGTAGAAGCCTGGAGATGTGTTTCGGTACTAGTACAAACTGTGACGTACTGTATGAATTAAGATCTCATAGACCACGACAGTGCATGGTAAGTCATTATCAATAAGGACGCCACAGTTTATTAGTTAACTGGAAAGCCTGCTACAGGTTCCTGACATCTCGACCTTCTGAAACATCTCAGACTGTCCAACAAGCTGAATATCCAGTAAGTCCTAGGGGAAGTGAAGGTATGGATTGAGAAGCACCCTGTACAGTACAGGTCAGTAGTGTGAGTAGTGGATGGTCCTATGGGATTGAGAAACACCCTGTACAGTACAGGTCAGTAGTGTGAGTAGTGGATGGTCCTATGGGATTGAGAAACACCCTGTACAGTACATGTCAGTAGTGTGAGTAGTGGATGGTCCTAGGGGAAGTGAAGTGATGGATTGAGAAACACCCTGTACAGTACATGTCAGTAGTGTGAGTAGTGGATGGTCCTAGGGGATTGAGAAACACCCTGTACAGTACATGTCAGTAGTGTGAGTAGTGGATGGTCCTAGGGGAAGTGAAGTGATGGATTGAGAAACACCCTGTACAGTACATGTCAGTAATGTGAGTAGTGGATGTTTGAGGCCTCCAGTTCTTGCCTGGGGTGGGTATTGATTTACAGACAGTAAGGAGGACGAGGATACCTGAGTGGGGCTGCAGGGAGGGAAATACACACACACACACACACACACACACACACACACACACACACACACACACACACACACACACACACACACACACACACACACACACACACACACACACACACACACACACACACACACACACACACACACACACACACACACACACAGTTAAAAAGCTGAAAGAGATGAACAGGCTGCTGTCTAGCTTCACGGAGTTTCACAAATCCGTGTCTGTACTAAACTAAGGTTTATTCTTTATCCATCTCCCCCTGCTCCTCCTCCTCCCCCTGCTCCTCCACCTCCTCCACCACCTCTTCCTCCCCCTGCTCCTCCACCTGCTCCTCCTCCTGCTCCTCCACCCCCTCTTCCTCCCCCTCTTCCTCCCCCTGCTCCTCCCCCTCTTCCTCCGCCTGCTCCTCCACCCCCCCTCTTCCTCCCTGCTCCTCCACCCCCCCTCTTCCTCCCCCTCTTCCTCCCCCTGCTCCTCCACCCCCTCTTCCTCCACCTCTTCCTCCCCTGCTCCTCCACCCCCTCTTCCTCCCCCTCCTCCACCCCTTCTTCCTCCCCCTCTTCCACCCCCTGCTCCTCCCCCTGCTCTTCCTCCCCCTCTTCCTCCCCCTGCTCCTCCACCTCCTCCACCTCCTCTTCCTCCACCTCCTCTTCCTCCACCACCTCTTCCTCCTCCCCCTGCTCTTCCTCCTCCTCTTCCTCCACCTCCGCTTCCTCCACCACCTCTTCCTCCTCCCCCTGCTCTTCCTCCCTCTGCTCCACCTCCCCCTCCTCATCCACCACCTCTTCCTCCTCCCCCTGCTCTTCCTCCCCCTCTTCTTCCTCCCCCTGCTCTTCCTCCCCCTGCTCTTCCTCCCCCTCCTCCTCCACCACCTCCTCCTGCTGCTCCACCTTCTCCATCTTTTTAATGCTGCTCGTTCTCTTGTTCAGGTCGTCTACATTAATTTCTTCAGCCTGATTATGACTTAAATTGATGGTGATTAGTTTGAAACAACTTTGTGTTCATCAGAGGGATAAGAAAATGACAATATGAGACAAATATGATTCAATTTTGGATGTGGAAGAGACATTCTCTCGCTCTCTGTCTCTCTCTCTCTCTCTCACTCTCTCTCTCTCTCTCTCTCTCTCTCTCTCTCACACTCTCTCTCACTCTGTCTCTCTCTCTCTGTGTCTGTCTCTCCCTCTCTGTGTCTGTCTCTCTCTCTTTCTCTCTCTCTCTCTCTCTCTCACTCTCTCTCTCTCTCACTCTGTCTCTCTCTCTCTGTGTCTGTCTCTCCCTCTCTGTGTCTGTCTCTCTCTCTGTCTCTCTCTCTGTCTCTCTCTGTCTCTCTCTCTCTCTGTCTCTCTCTGTGTCTGTCTCTCTCTCTGTCTCCCTCTCTGTCTTGCTCTGTCTCTCTCACCCGATCCCTTTCCGCCACAAACTCTTTACCGTCCCACTCTGATACTGCGTGGACCCAGTGACGCAGTGATGAATGAGCTTTTAGTCACATTATTACAAGACAACACAATATGCCCAGCGTCATTACAGAGGCCTGTCTACTCTGACAACAACAGTCCGTAAACACACTTAATATTGTTAAATGAAGAGGAAAGGGAACAAGAACGTAGAGCTTAGATGTCATTTACATTTGTCTGGAACGCAACATATTTATTTCACATCTTTCTTACAGTTTTGGGGTTAGTATCTTAATTATCATTAATCCATCTCCTCCTGCTCCTCCACCTCCTCCTCCTCCTGCTCCTCCAGGGAGCGAGGGAGGGAATGTCGTGCCCGGGCTTTTTGAGGTACAGCCAACTCAGGACACATCTGAGTTCCAAATAGCACCTTATTCCCTACACAGTGCACTACTTTTAACCAGAGCCTTATGGATCCCATTAAGGACATACTGTTATCCCCCTGCTAATGGCTGGGAGCAGAATCTCAATGCCTGACAGTACATTTTCTTACTCTTCGTATGGTCCGCCTATGAAAGGCTTCATTTAATTAGTGAAAGATGTCTTTTAGATTCAATTTGTTCTCTGTGCTCATCTTGAATCCTGTCTTTAAGATTCAATTGGTTCAGCTGTGATCATCATCCTGAACCCTTCTCAATGAGGCTGCCATGGATCAGAGCATTTTCTATAATTCTGTAAATAAATCCGAGACACTCCATTTATTATGACATGTTACGCTCCATATGGTATGTATTAATTTGTGGATGTCCATCATCCAATTCATATGATATGTTATGAATTACAATTCATATGATATGTTATGAATTACAATTCATATGATATGTTATGAATTACAATTCATATGATATGGTACGTATTACAATTCATATGATATGTTATGAATTACAATTCATATGATATGGTACGTATTACAATTCATATGATATGTTATGTATTACAATTCATATGATATGTTATGTATTACAATTCATATGATATGTTATGAATTACAATTCATATGATATGTTATGAATTACAATTCATATGATATGGTACGTATTACAATTCATATGATATGTTATGAATTACAATTCATATGATATGGTACGTATTACAATTCATATGATATGTTATGAATTACAATTCATATGATATGTTATGAATTACAATTCATATGATATGGTACGTATTATATTTCATATGATATGTTATGTATTACAATTCATATGATATGTTATGAATTACAATTCATATGATATGGTACGTATTACAATTCATATGATATGTTATGAATTACAATTCATATGATATGTTATGAATTACAATTCATATGATATGGTACGTATTACAATTCATATGATATGTTATGAATTACAATTCATATGATATGGTACGTATTACAATTCATATGATATGGTACGTATTACAATTCATATGATATGTTATGAATTACAATTCATATGATATGTTATGAATTACAATTCAAATGACATGTTACGTAGTACAATTCATATCATATGTTACGTATTACAGTGGGTGCGAGACCTGGAGAGGCCTACAAGCCACAGTGTGGAATTTGGTGGAGGATTGGTGATGATCTGGGGGTGCTTCAGCAAGGCTGGAATCGTACAGATTTGTCTTTGTGAAAGACGTATGAATCAAGCCACGTACAAGGTTTTCCTAGAAGAAAACGGTCTTCCTTCTGCTCTGACAATGTTCCCCAACTCTGAGGATTGTTTTTTTTACAGTAGGACAATGTTCCCCAACTCTGAGGATTGTTTTTTTACAGTAGGACAATGTTCCCCAACTCTGATGATTGTTTTTTTACAGTAGGACAATGTTCCCCAACTCTGAGGATTGTTTTTTTACAGTAGGACAATGTTCCCCAACTCTGAGGATTGTTTTTTTTACAGTAGGACAATGTTCCCCAACTCTGAGGATTGTTTTTTTACAGTAGGACAATGTTCCCCAACTCTGAGGATTGTTTTTTTACAGTAGGACAATGTTCCCCAACTCTGAGGATTGTTTTTTCCAGCAGGACAATGTTCCCCAACTCTGAGGATTGGTTTTTCCAGCAGGACAATGTTCCCCAACTCTGAGGATTGGTTTTTCCAGCAGGACAATGCTCCATGCCACACAGCCAGGTCAATCAAGGTGTGGATGGAGGACCACCAGATCAAGACCCTGTCATGGCCAGCCCAATCTCCAGACCTGAACCCCATTGAAAACCTCTGGAATGTGATCAAGAGGAAGACGGATGGTCACAAGCCATCAAACAAAGCCGAGCTGCTTGAATTTTTGCGCCAGGAGTGGTATAAAGTCACCCAACATCAATGTGAAAGACTGGTGGAGGAGAGCATGCCAAGACGCATGAAAGCTGGGATTGAAAATAACGGTTATTCCATCAACTATTGATTTACGAACTCTTCCTAAGTTAAAACATTAGTATTGTATTGTTAAAAAATGAATATGAACTTTTTTTTGTTACATTTTTCAAGGTTTGACAAGACTGCATTTTATTGTTATTTTAACCATTTGTCATTTTCTGCAAACAAATGCTCTAAATGACAATATATTTACTTGGAATTTGGGAGAAATGTTGTCAGTAGTATATAGAAAAAAACAGAAATTTTAATTTTACCCAAACAAATACCTATAATTAGTAAAACCAGAAAAACTGATCATTTTCCAGAGCTGTATATATAGATAGATAGTGTCTGGCTGTTTTTTTAAAATGTATTTTTATTTTATTTCACCTTTATTTAACCAGGTAGGCTAGTTGAGAACAAGTTCTCATTTACAACTGCGACCTGGCCAAGATAAAGGAAAGCAGTGCGACACAAACAACAACACAGAGTTACATATAAACAAACATACAGTCAATAATACAATAGAAAAAATCTACATACAGTGTGTGCAAATGAGGTAGGACAAGGGAGGTAAGGCAATAAATAGGCCATAGTGGCGAAATTATCACAGTATGGCGAATTAAACACTGGGGTGATAGATGTGCAGAAGATGACTGTGCAACTAGAGATACTGGGGTGCAAAGGAGCAAAAAAAAAAAATAACAGTATAGGGATGAGGTAGTTGGATGGGCTATTTACAGATGGGCTATTTACAGATGGGCTATGTACACGTGCAGTGATCTGTGAGCTGCTCTGACAGCTGGTGCTTAAAGTTAGTGGGGGAGATATGTCTCCAGCTTCAGTGATTTTTGCAGTTCGTTCCAGTCATTGGAAGCAGAGAACTGTAAGGAAAGGTGGCCGAAGGAGGAATTGGCTTTGGGGGTGAACAGTGAAATGTACCTGCAGGAGCATGGGCTGCAGGTGGGTGCTGCTATGGTGACCAGTGAGCTGAGATTTTATTTAACCAGGTAGGCAAGTTGAGAACAAGTTCTCATTTACAATTACGACCTGGCCAAGATAAAGCAAAGCAGTTCGACACATACAACAACACAGAGTTAAACATGGAGTAAAACAAACATGCAGTGAATAATACAGTAGAAAAATAAGTCTATACACAATGTGAGCAAATGAGTTGAGATAAGGGAGGTAAAGGCAAAAAAAAGGCCATGGTGGTGAAGTAAATACAATATAGTAAGTAAAACACTGGAATGGTAGATTTGCAGTGGAAGAATGTGCAAAGTAGAGATAGAAATAATGGGGTGCAAAGGAGCAAAATAAATAAATACAGTAGGGTAGTTGTTTGGGCTAAATTACAGATTGGCTATGTACAGGTGCAGAAATCTGTGAGCTGCTCTGACAGCTGGTGCTTAAAGCTAGTGAGGGAGATAAGTGTTTCCAGTTTCAGAGATTTTTGTAGTTCGTTCCAGTCATTGGCAGCAGAGAACTGTAAGGAGAGGCGGCCAAAGTAAGAATCGGTTTTGGGGGTGACCAGAGAGATATACCTGCTGGAGCGCGTGCTACAGGTGGGTGCTGCTATGGTGACCAGCGAGCTGAGATAAGAGGGGACTTTACCTAGCAGGGTCTTGTAGATGACCTGAAGCCAGTGGGTTTGGTGACGAGTATGAAGCGAGGGCCAGCCAACGAGAGTGTACAGGTCGCAGTGGTGGGTAGTATATGGGGCTTTGGTGACAAAACAGATGGTACTGTGATAGACTGCATCCAATTTGCTGAGTAGAGTATTGGCTATTTTGTAAATGACTTTGCAGAAGTCAAGGATCGGTAGATTAATCAGTTTTACGAGGGTATGTTTGGCAGCATGAGTGAAGGATGCTTTGTTGTGAAATAGAAAGCTGATTCTAGATTTAATTTTGGATTGGAGATGCTTAATGTGAGTCTGGAAGGAGAGTTTACAGTCTAACCAGACACCTAGGTATTTATTGCTGTCCACATATTCTAAGTCAGAACCGTCCAGAGTAGTGATGCTGGGCGGGTGGGTAGGTGTGGGCAGCGATCGGTTGAAGAGCATGCATTTAGTTTTGCTTGCATTTAAGAGCAGTTGGAGGCCACGGAAGGAGAGTTGTATGGCATTGAAGTTCGTCTGGAGGTTCGTTAACACAGTGTCCAAAGAAGGGCCAGAAGTATACAGAATGAATACACAGAGTATACAGCAGCAAGAGCGACATCATTGATATAAACAGAGAAAAGAGTCGGCCCGAGGATTGAACCCTGTGGCACCCCCATAGAGACTGCCAGAGGTCCGGACAACAGGCCCTCCGATTTGACATACTGAACTCTGTCAGAAAAGTAGTTGGTGAACCAGGCGAGACAGTCATTTGAGAAACCAAGGCTGTTGACTCAGCCGATAAGATTGTGGTGATTGACAGAGTCGAAAGCCTTGGCCAGGTTGATGAATACAGCTGCACAGTATTATATTTTATCGATGGCGGTGATGATGTCGCTTAGAACCTTGAGCATGGCTGAGGTGCACACACGACCAGCTCGGAAACCAGATTCCATAGCGGAGAAGGTACGGTGGGATTCGAAATGGTCGGTGATCTGTTTGTTAACTTGGCTTTCGAAGACCTTAGAAAGGCAGGGTAGGATAGATATAGGTCTGTAGCAGTTTAGGTCTAGTATGTCTCCCCCTTTGAAGAGGGGGATGACCGCAGAAGCTTTCCAATCTTTGGGGATCTCAGACGATACGAAAGAGAGGTTTAACTAGCTAGCAATAGGGGTTGCAATAATTTGGGCAGATAATTTAAGGAAGAGAGTCTGCAGATTTTCTAGCCCTGCTGATTTGTAGGGGTCCAGATTTTGGAGCTCTTTCAGAACATCAGCTGTCTGGATTTGGGTGAAGGGGAAATGGGGGACGCTTGGGAAAGTTGCAGTGAGGGGTGCAGGGCTGTTGACCGGGGTCGGGGTAGCCAGGTGTAAAGCATGGCCAGCCTTAGAAAAATGCTTATTGAAATTCTCAATTATCACGGATTTATCGGTGGTGACAGTCTTTCCTAGTCTCAGTGCAGTGGGCAGCTGGGAGGAGGTGCTCTTATTCTCCATGGATTTTACAGTGTCCCAGGACCCTTTGGAGTTAGTGCTACAGGATGCACATTTCTGTTTGAAAAAGCTATCCTTTGCTTTCCTAACTGCCTGTGTGTATTGGTTCCTAACTTCCCTAAAAAGTTGCATATCGCAGGGGATATTCGATGCTAGTGCAGTACGCCACAGGATGTTTTTCTGCTGGTCAAGGGCAGTCAAGTTTGGGGTGAACCAATCTGTTATTGGTTCTACATTTTTTGATTGGTTGAAGATGGTGAGGAAAGCCCTTTTAAAGAATAACCAGGCATCCTCTACTGACGGAATGAGGTCAATATCATTCCAGGATACCCGGGCCAGGTCGATTAGATAGGCCTGTTCGCTGAAATGTTTTAGGGAGCGTTTGACAGTGAAGAGGGTTGGTCGCTTGACCGCAGACCCATTACGGACTCAGGCAATGAGGCAGTGATCGCTGAGATCCTGGTTGAAGACAGCAGAGGTGTATTTGGAGGGCAGGTTGGTTAGGATGATATCTATGAGGGTGCCCGTGTTTATGGATTTGGGGTCGTACCTAGTGGGTTCATTGATAATTTGTGTGAGATTGAGAGCGTCAAGCTTAGATTGTAGGATGACCGGGGTGTTAAGTATGTCCCAGTTTAGATCACCTAACAGCACGAGCTCTGAAGATAGATGGGGGCAATCAATTCACATATGGTGTCCAGGGCACAGCTGGGGGCAGAAGGTGGTCTATGGCAAGCGGCAATGGTAAGAGACTTGTTTCTGGAGGGTGGATTTTTAAAAGTAGAAGTAAAAAAGTAGAAGCTCAAATTGTTTTGGCACAGACCAGGATAGTAAGACAGAACTCTGCAAGCTATCTCTGCAGTAGATTGCAGCTTCTCCCCCTTTGGCAGTTCTATCTTGTCTGAAAATGGTCTAGCTTGGGATGGAAATTTCTGTTTTTTTTGTGGCCTTCCTAAGCCAGGATTCAGACACGGCTAGGACATCCGAGTTGGCAGAGTGTGCTAGGGCAGTGAATAAAACATCCATGAAACAAGGCTTTTACGATTACAGAAGTCAACAAATGAGAGTGCCTGGGGAATGGGAGTGGAGCTAGGCACTGCTAGGCACTGCAGGCTCTGAATTAACCTCCACATTACCAGAGGAACAGAGGAGCAGTAGGATACGGCAAAAGGCTAAAATAACTTGCCGTCTGGTACACTCAGACCAGAGAGTAAAAGGAGCAGATGTCTGGGCACGGTAGAATAGATCCAAGGTATAATGTACAGACATAGGTATGGTAGGATGTGAATACAGTGGGGGTAAACCTGTGCATAGGTGACGATGAGAGAGATATTGTGTCTAGAAATATCATTTAAACCAGGTCATGTCACAGCATGTGTGGGAGGTGGAACTAAAGTGTTAACTAAGGCTTATTGAGCAGGGCTAGAGGCTCTATAGTGAAATAAGGCAATAATTACTAACCAAAACAGCAATGGACAAGGCATATTGACGTTAGGGATAGCATGCGTAGCCAAGTGATCATAGGAGTCCAGTGAATGGCTTCAGGCAGCTAGCGGGCCGGGACTAGCAAGCTAGCAGAAGGGCCTTTGAGGAACGTCGCAATGGAAGAAAGTCTGTTTGTGGCCCCCTCTTGCTGTCACGTCGGCAGAAGGATCAGCAGAGCTCCGTGTGGTAAACCAGGCCGATTGGCAAAATAGGTATAGTGACCAAAGAATTTGTCCGATGGGCCTCTTAAGCTAACAGTCCGATGTGCTCTAGACAGCTAGCGGCCCGTAGCTAGCAGTGTCTCCGGTCTATGGACGCGCACTGGAGACACCGTGCGCTCCACCGCATAACACGGTGCCTGACCAGTACGATGCTCGCCACGGTAAGCACGGGGAGTTGGCTCAGGTCTCCAACCTGTCTCAGCAACACTCCCTGTGTGCCCCCCCAAAATGTTTGGGGCTGCCTCTCGGGCTTCCTTGCCAGCCGTGTTCCCTCGTAACACTGCCGCTCTGCTTTCGTCGCTGCCTCTGCCTTCCTCAATGCTTCCACCTGTTCCCATGGAAGGCGATCCCTTCCGACCAGGATCTCCTCCCATGTCCATTCCTCCTTTTTACCACGCTGCTTGGTCCGTTTATGGTGGGAAATTACATATATTTGGCTAAGTTATATGTAAACTTCTGACTTCAACAGTAACAGATGTCTATGTGTGGTTGTAGATAGCTAATTTAATATATAGATAAATAGTAACTATAATATGTAGATAGATAGTTACTATAATATATAGATAGTTACTATAATATATATACATAGTTAATATAATATACACTGCTCAAAAAAATAAAGGGAACACTTAAACAACACAATGTAACTCCAAGTCAATCACACTTCTGTGAAATCAAACTGTCCACTTAGGAAGCAACACTGATTGACAATACATTTCACATGCTGTTGTGCAAATGGAATAGACAAAAGGTGGAAATTATAGGCAATTAGCAAGACACCCCCCAAAACAGGAGTGATTCTGCAGGTGGTGACCACAGACCACTTCTCAGTTCCTATGCTTCCTGGCTGATGTTTTGGTCACTTTTGAATGCTGGCGGTGCTCTCACTCTAGTGGAAGCATGAGACGGAGTCTACAACCCACACAAGTGGCTCAGGTAGTGCAGTTCATCCAGGATGGCACATCAATGCGAACTGTGGCAAAAAGGTTTGCTGTGTCTGTCAGCGTAGTGTCCAGAGCATGCAGGCTCTACCAGGAGACAGGCCAGTACATCAGGAGACGTGGAGGAGGCCGTAGGAGGGCAACAACCCAGCAGCAGGACCGGTACCTCCGCCTTAGTGCAAGGAGGTGCACTGCCAGAGCCCAGCAAAAGTGACCAAAACATCAGCCAGGAAGCATAGGAACTGAGAAGTGGTCTGTGGTCACCACCTGCAGAATCACTCCTGTTTTGGGGGGGTCTTGCTAATTGCCTATAATTTCCACCTTTTGTCTATTCCATTTGCACAACAGCATGTGAAATTTATTGTCAATCAGTGTTGCTTCCTAAGTGGACAGTTTGATTTCACAGAAGTGTGATTGACTTGGAGTTACATTGTGTTGTTTAAGTGTTCCCTTTATTTTTTTGAGCAGTGTAGATAGTTACTATAATAAATAGATAGATAGTTACTATAATATATATATATATATATATAGATAGTTACATTAATATATAGATAGATAGTTACTATAATATATATATATATAGATAGTTACTATAATATATATATAGATGGTTACTATAATATATATATATATAGATAGTTACTATAATATATAGCTAGTTACTATAATATATAGATAGTTAATATAATATAGATAGTTACTTTAATATATATATAGATAGTTACTATAATATATATAGATAGATAGTTACTATAATATATATATATATATAGATAGTTACTATAATATAATATAGATAGTTACTATAATATATATATAGATAGTTACTATAATATATATATATAGATAGTTACTATAATATATAGGTAGTTACTATAATATATATATAGATAGTTACTATAATATATAGGTAGTTACTATAATATATAGATAGTTATTATAATATAGATAGTTACAATAATATATATATATATATATAGATAGTTACTATAATATATAGACAGTTACTATAATATATATCTATAGATAGTTACTATAATATATATATATAGATAGTTACTATAATATATATATATATAGATAGTTACTATAATATATATATATAGACAGATAGTTACTATAATATATATGTAGACAGTTACTATAATATATAGATAAATAGATAGATACTATAATATATATAGATAGATACAGCAAAAGTGTTAGCTAGCTACATAGTTGTCTTTGCTGTCCTTGTATCTAGGACAATTGTGTAGTTAGAATAATTATCTGGCCAGTTACCGAGGTTACCTAGCCAGCTATCGAGGCTACCTGGCCAGCTACACTTTCAAACAAAGTCAACAACGCAGCCACTGCTAGCCAGCCTACTTCAGCAGTACTGTATCATTTTAATCATTTTAGTCAATAAGATTTTTGCAACGTAAGCTTAACTTTCTGAACATTCGAGACGTGTAGTCCACTTGTCATTCCAATCTCCTTTGTATTAGCGTAGCCTCTTCTGTAGCCTGTCAACTATGTGTCTGTCTATCCCTGTGCTCTCCTCTCTGCACAGACCATACAAACGCTTCACACCGCGTGGCCGCGGCCACCCTAACCTGGTGGTCCCAGCCCGCACGACCCACGTGGAGTTCCAGGTCTCCGGTAGCCTCTGGAACTGCCGATCTGCGGCCAACAAGGCAGAGTTCATCTCAGCCTATGCTTCCCTCCAGTCACTCGACTTCTTGGCACTGACGGAAACATGGCTCACCACAGATAACACTGCTACTCCTACTGCTCTCTCTTCGTCTGCCCACGTGTTCTCGCACACCCCGAGAGTGTAACGGCTGTCCTCCTCTTCTTCATCCGAAGAGGAGCAGGGATTGAACCAAGGCGCAGTGGAGTTTGAATACATAATGAATTTATTGACAAGACGAAAAAACACGAACTTGACTATACACTAACAAAACAAATAAACGGTGTAGAACAGATCTGAACGACGGACTCACATAACACACGAGAACGCACGAACAGGGAAAAAGCCTACACATAAATGACACTTAACAAACAAACCGAAACCAGTCCCGTGTGGCGCAACGACATACACAAACACAGGAGACAATCACCCACAACGAACACTGTGACAACGCCTACCTAAATATGACTCTTAATTAGAGGAACGCCAAACACCTGCCTCTAATTAAGAGCCATACCAGGCAACCCAAAACCAACACAGAAACAGAAAACATAGAATGCCCACCCAACCTCACGTCCTGACCAACTAACACACATTACAACTAACATAAATAGGTCAGGAACGTGACATTACCCCCCCCACAAGGTGCGAACTCCGGACGCACCAGCACAAAGTCTAGGGGAGGGTCTGGGTGGGCATCTAACCACGGTGGTGGCTCAGGCTCCGGGCGAGGTCCCCACCCCACCATAATCCATCCTAGCTTCCTCCCTCTAAGAATGTCCACCCTCTTTTTACCCCCACAAAATCCTCTTAATAACCTCACTAATAAGGACAGCACCGGGACAGAGAGATAAATCAAGACAGAGGGATAGATAAGAATATAGAGGTAGATCAAGATAGAGAGGGGGATCAGGATAGAGGGGCAACTCCGGACTGAAAGGCAGCTCCGGACAGAGAGACAGCTCTGGACTGATGGGCAGTTCTGGGTATCTAGCCGTTTCAGGCTGAAGGGCAGCTCATGGCTGACTGACGAATCTCGACGCTCATGGCTGGCTGACGGCTCTCGACGCTCATGGCAGGCTGATGGCTCTCGACGCTCATGGCAGGCTGACGTCTCTCGACGCTCATGGCTGGCTGACGGCTCTCGACGCTCATGGCTGGCTGACGGCTCTCGACGCTCATGGCAGGCTGACGGCTCTCGACGCTCATGGCAGGCTGACGGCTCTCGACGCTCATGGCAGGCTGACGGCTCTCGACGCTCATGGCAGGCTGACGGCTCTCGACGCTCATGGCAGGCTGACGGCTCTCGACGCTCATGGCAGGCTGACGGCTCTCGACGCTCATGGCAGGCTGACGGCTCTCGACGCTCATGGCGCTCTGACGGCTCTGGCTGCTCATGGCGCTCTGACGGCTCTGGCTGCTCATGGCTCTCTGACGGCTCTGGCTGCTCATGGCTCTCTGACGGCTCTGGCTGCTCATGGCTCTCTGACGGCTCTGGCTGCTCATGGCTCTCTGACGGCTCTGGCTGCTCATGGCTCTCTGACGGCTCTGGCTGCTCATGGCTCGCTGGCGGCTCTGGCAGATCCTGTCTGGTTGGCGGCTCTGGCAGATCCTGTCTGGTTGGCGGCTCTGGCAGATCCTGTCTGGTTGGCGGCTCTGGCAGATCCTGTCTGGTTGGCGGCTCTGGCAGATCCTGTCTGGCTGACGGCTCTAGCGGCTCCTGTCTGGCTGACGGCTCTAGCGGCTCCTGTCTGGCGGATGGCTCTGTAGGCTCATGGCAGACGGGCGGCTTTGCAGGCTCATGGCAGACGGGCGGCTTTGCAGGCTCCTGGCAGACGGATGGCTCAGACGGCGCTGGGGAGACGGATGGCTCAGATGGCGCTGGGGAGACGGATGGCTCAGATGGCGCTGGGGAGACGGATGGCTCAGATGGCGCTGGGGAGACGGATGGCTCTGGCCGGATACGGTACACTGTAGACCTGGTGCTTGGTGCCGGAACTGGAGGCACCGGGCTAAGGATAAGCACCTTCCTACTAGTGCGGGGAGCAGGGACAGGGCACACTGTATTCTCAAAGCCTACTCTATAACTGATGCATGGTACCGGCACTGGTGACGCCGGGCTGAGGACAAGCACATCAGGATTAGTAGGGGGAGAAGATACAGTGTGTACAGGGCTCTGAAGACGCACTGGTAGCTTAGTGCGTGGGGCCGGAACTGGAGGCACCGGGCTAGATACACGCACTACAGGGAGAGTGCGTGGAGGAGGAACAGGGCTCAGGATACGCACTGGTAGCCTAGTGCGTAGTGTAGACACTGTAGGTACTAGGCTGGGGCGGGGAGGTGGTGCCGGAAATACCGGACCGTGGAGGCGTACTGGCACTCTTGAGCATTGAACCCGCCCAACCTTACCTGGTTGAATGCTCCCGGTCGCCCGACCAGTGCGGGGAGGTGGAATAACCCGCACCGGCCTATGTAGGCGAACCGGGGAAACCATGCGTAAGGCCGGTGCCATGTATGCCGGCCCGAGGAGACGCACTGGAGACCAGACGCGTTGAGCCGGCCTCATGACACCTGGCTCAATACTCAATCTAGCCCTACCAGTGCGGGGAGGTGGAATAACCCGCACTGGGCTATGCACTCGTACAGGAGACACCGTGCGCTCTACTGCGTAACACGGCGCCTGCCCGTACTCCCGCTCTCCACGGTAAGCCTGGGAAGTGGGCGCAGGTCTCCTACCTGCCCTTGGCCCACTACCTCTTAACCCCCCCCCAAGAAATTTTTGGGAATTACTTACGGGCTTTTTTGGCTTCCGTGCCAGACGCGTTCCCTCATAGCTCCAGTTCCTCTCCCCGGTAGCCTCTGCTCTCCTCAGTGCCTCCACCTGTTCCCATGGGAGGCGATCCCTACCAGCCAGGATCTCCTCCCAAGTGTAGCAACCCTTTCCGTCCAATACATCGTCCCATGTCCATTGCTCCTTTCTCTCCTGTCCCTTTCTCCGTTGACTCCGCTGCTTGGCTCTGGTATGGTGGGTGATTCTGTAACGGCTGTCCTCCTCTTCTTCATCCGAAGAGGAGCAGGGATTGAACCAAGGCGCAGTGGAGTTTGAATACATAATGAATTTATTGACAAGACGAAAAAACACGAACTTGACTATACACTAACAAAACAAATAAACGGTGTAGAACAGATCTGAACGACGGACTCACATAACACACGAGAACGCACGAACAGGGAAAAAGCCTACACATAAATGACACTTAACAAACAAACCGAAACCAGTCCCGTGTGGCGCAACGACATACACAAACACAGGAGACAATCACCCACAACGAACACTGTGACAACGCCTACCTAAATATGACTCTTAATTAGAGGAACGCCAAACACCTGCCTCTAATTAAGAGCCATACCAGGCAACCCAAAACCAACACAGAAATAGAAAACATAGAATGCCCACCCAACCTCACGTCCTGACCAACTAACACACATTACAACTAACATAAATAGGTCAGGAACGTGACAGAGAGCTTCTGGTCAGCGGGGTGGTGGCACCGGGATCCTCATCTCTCCCAAGTGGTCATTCTCTCTTTCTCCCCTTACCCATCTGTCTATCGCCTCCTTTGAATTCCATGCTGTCACAGTTACCAGCCCTTTCAAGCTTAACATCCTTATCATTTATCGCCCTCCAGGTTCCCTCGGAGAGTTCATCAATGAGCTTGATGCCTTGATAAGCTCCTTTCCTGAGGATGGCTCACCTCTCACAGTTCTGGGTGACTTTAACCTCCCCACGTCTACCTTTGACTCATTCCTCTCTGCCTCCTTCTTTCCACTCCTCTCCTCTTTTGACCTCACCCTCTCACCTTCCCCCCCTACTCACAAGGCAGGCAATACGCTTGATCTCATCTTTACTAGATGCTGTTCTTCCACCAACCTCATTGCAACTCCCCTCCAAGTCTCCGACCACTACCTTGTATCCTTTTCCCTCTCGCTCTCATCCAACACTTCCCACACTGCCCCTACTCGGATGGTATCGCGCCGTCCCAACCTTCGCTCTCTCTCCCCCGCTACTCTCTCCTCTTCCATCCTATCATCTCTTCCCTCTGCTCAAACCTTCTCCAACCTTCTCCAACCTATCTCCTGATTCTGCCTCCTCAACCCTCCTCTCCTCCCTTTCTGCATCCTTTGACTCTCTATGTCCCCTATCCTCCAGGCCGCCTCGGTCCTCCCCTCCCGCTCCGTGGCTCGACGACTCATTGCGAGCTCACAGAACAGGGCTCCGGGCAGCCGAGCGGAAATGGAGGAAAACTCGCCTCCCTGCGGACCTGGCATCCTTTCACTCCCTCCTCTCTACATTTTCCTCTTCTGTCTCTGCTGCCAAAGCCACTTTCTACCACTCTAAATTCCAAGCATCTGCCTCTAACCCTAGGAAGCTCTTTGCCACCTTCTCCTCCCTCCTGAATCCTCCTCCCCCTCCCCCCCTCCTCCCTCTCTGCAGACGACTTCGTCAACCATCTCGAAAAGAAGGTCGACGACATCCGATCCTCGTTTGCTAAGTCAAACGACACCGCTGGTTCTGCTCACACTGCCCTACCCTGTGCTCTGACCTCTTTCTCCCCTCTCTCTCCAGATGAAATCTCGCGTCTCATGACGGCCGGCCGCCCAATAACCTGCCCGCTTGACCCTATCCCCTCCTCTCTTCTCCAGACCATTTCCGGAGACCTTCCCCCTTACCTCACCTCGCTCATCAACTCATCCTTGACCGCTGGCTACGTCCCTTCCGTCTTCAAGAGAGCGAGAGTTGCACCCCTTCTGAAAAAACCTACACTCGATCCCTCCGATGTCAACAACTACAGACCAGTATCCCTTCTTTCTTTTCTCTCCAAAACTCTTGAACGTGCCGTCCTTGGCCAGCTCTCCTGCTCTCTCTCAGAATGACCTTCTTGATCCAAATCAGTCAGGTTTCAAGACTAGTCATTCAACTGAGACTGCTCTTCTCTGTATCACGGAGGCGCTCCGCACTGCTAAAGCTAACTCTCTCTCCTCTGCTCTCATCCTTCTAGACCTATCGGCTGCCTTCGATACTGTGAACCATCAGATCCTCCTCTCCACCCTCTCCGAGTTGGGCATCTCCGGCGCGGCCCACGCTTGGATTGCGTCCTACCTGACAGGTCGCTCCTACCAGGTGGCGTGGCGAGAATCTGTCTCCTCACCACGCGCTCTCACCACTGGTGTCCCCCAGGGCTCTGTTCTAGGCCCTCTCCTATTCTCGCTATACACCAAGTCACTTGGCTCTGTCATAACCTCACATGGTCTCTCCTATCATTGCTATGCAGACGACACACAATTAATCTTCTCCTTTCCCCCTTCTGATGACCAGGTGGCGAATCGCATCTCTGCATGTCTGGCAGACATATCAGTGTGGATGACGGATCACCACCTCAAGCTGAACCTCGGCAAGACGGAGCTGCTCTTCCTCCCGGGGAAGGACTGCCCGTTCCATGATCTCGCCATCACGGTTGACAACTCCATTGTGTCCTCCTCCCAGAGCGCTAAGAACCTTGGCGTGATCCTGGACAACACCCTGTCGTTCTCAACTAACATCAAGGCGGTGGCCCGTTCCTGTAGGTTCATGCTCTACAACATCCGCAGAGTACGACCCTGCCTCACACAGGAAGCGGCGCAGGTCCTAATCCAGGCACTTGTCATCTCCCGTCTGGATTACTGCAACTCGCTGTTGGCTGGGCTCCCTGCCTGTGCCATTAAACCCCTACAACTCATCCAGAACGCCGCAGCCCGTCTGGTGAACAACCTTCCCAAGTTCTCTCACGTCACCCCGCTCCTCCGCTCCCTCCACTGGCTTCCAGTTGAAGCTCGCATCCGCTACAAGACCATGGTGCTTGCCTACGGAGCTGTGAGGGGAACGGCACCTCAGTACCTTCAGGCTCTGATCAGGCCCTACACCCACACAAGGGCACTGCGTTCATCCACCTCTGGTCTGCTCGCCTCCCTACCACTGAGGAAGTACAGTTCCCGCTCAGCCCAGTCAAAACTGTTCGCTGCTCTGGCACCCCAATGGTGGAACAAACTCCCTCACGACGCCAGGACAGCGGAGTCAATCACCACCTTCCGGAGACACCTGAAACCCCACCTCTTTAAGGAATACCTAGGATAGGAT
Organism: Salvelinus fontinalis; assembly: GCF_029448725.1. Classification (NCBI taxonomy): domain Eukaryota; kingdom Metazoa; phylum Chordata; class Actinopteri; order Salmoniformes; family Salmonidae; genus Salvelinus; species Salvelinus fontinalis. The sequence continues at coordinate 87,228 of NW_026600410.1, read as the reverse complement.
AAAGCAATCCTTCTGACCCCCCCCCCCCCCTTAAAAGATTTAGATGCACTATTGTAAAGTGGCTGTTCCACTGGATGTCATAAGGTGAATGCACCAATTTGTAAGTCGCTCTGGATAAGAGCGTCTGCTAAATGACTTAAATGTAAACGTAATAGATAGATGCTATAATATATAGGTAGATACTATAATATATATATAGATAGGTACTATAATATATATAGATAGTTACTATAATATATATATATAGATAGTTAATATAATATATATATAGATCGATAGTTACTATGATATATATATATATATATATAGTTACTATAATATATAGATAGATAATTACTATAATATATATATATATATATATATATATATATATATATATAGATAGTTACTATAATATATATATATATATATATATATATATATAGTTACTATAATATATAGATAGATAATTACTATAATATATATATCTATATATATAGATAGATAGTTACAGTAATATATAGATAGGTAGTTACTATAATATATATATATAGATAGTTACTATAATATATAGATAGATAGTTACTATAATATATATATATATATATATAGATAGATAGTTACTATAATATTTAGATAGTTACTATAATATATATATATAGATAGTTACTATAATATATATATAGATAGTTACTATAATATATATATAGATAGATAGTTACTATAATATATATAGATTTATAGATATTTACTATAATATATAGATAGTTACTATAATATATAAATATGGATAGTTACTATAATATATAGATAGTTACTATAATATATATATAGATAGTTGCTATAATAGATATATAGATAGATAGTTACTATAATATATATATACAGATAGATAGTTACTATAATATATAGATAGATAATTACTATAATATATATAGATAGTTACTAATATATATATAGATAGTTACTATAATATATACATATATATATATATAGATAATTACTATAATATATAGATAGATAGTTAATATAATATATATATATAGATAGTTACTATAATATATATATATATAGATAGTTACTATAATATATAGATAGATAGTTACTATAATATATATATATATATAGATAGATAGTTACTATAATATATAGATAGTTACTATAATATATATATAGATAGTTACTATAATATATAGATAGTTACTATAATATATAGATAGTTACTATAATATATATATATATAGATAGTTACTATAATATATATATAGATAGTTAGTTACTGTAATATATAGATAGATAGTTACTTTAATATAAATAGATCGTTGCTATAATATATAGATAGATAGTTACTATAATATATATAGATCGTTACTAGAATATATATAGATAGATGCTATAATATATATAGATCGTTACTATAATATATATATATATATATATATATAAATAGTTACTATGATATATATAGATCGTTACTAGAATATATATAGATAGATACTATAAAGATATAGATCGTTACTATAATATATATCTAGATAGTTACTATAATATATAGATAGATAGTTACTATAATATATAGATCGTTACTATAATATATATATATAGATAGATAGATACTATAATATATATAGATACTATAATATATATATAGATGGTTACTATAATTTATATATAGACAGTTACTATAATATATAGATAGATAGTTACTATAATATATATAGATAGTTACTATAATATATAGATAGATAGTTACTATAATATATATATATATAGATAGATAGTTACTATAATATATAGATAGATAGTTACTATAATATATATAGATCGTTACTATAATATATAGATAGATAGTTACTATAATATATAAAGATCGTTACTAGAATATATATAGATAGATGCTATAATATATAGAGATCGTTACTATATTATATATATAGATAGTTACTATAATATATATAGATCGTTACTAGAATATATATAGATAGAGACTATAAAGATATAGATCGTTACTATAATATATATCTAGATAGTTACTATAATATATAGATAGATAGTTACTATAATATATAGATCGTTACTATAATATATATATATAGATAGATAGTTACTATAATATATGTATAGATACTATAATATATATATAGATTGTTACTATAATTTATATATAGATAGTTACTATAATATATAGATAGATATTTACTATAATATATATAGATAGTTACTATAATATATAGATAGATAGTTACTATAATATATATATATAGATAGATAGTTACTATAATATATAGATAGATAGTTACTATAATATATATAGATCGTTACTATAATATATAGATAGATAGTTACTATAATATATATAGATCGTTACTAGAATATATATAGATAGATGCTATAATATATAGAGATCGTTACTATATTATATATATAGATAGTTACTATAATATATATAGATCGTTACTAGAATATATATAGATAGATACTATAAAAATATAGATCGTTACTATAATATATATCTAGATAGTTACTATAATATATAGATAGATAGTTACTATAATATATAGATCGTTACTATAATATATATATATAGTGTGTAGTGTTTGATAGATAGTTACTATAATATATATATATAGATACTATAATATATATATAGATTGTTACTATAATTTATATATAGATAGTTACGATAATATATAGATAGATAGTTACTATAATATATATATAGATAGATAGTTACTATAATATATAGATAGATAGTTACTATAATATATATATATATATATATATATATATATATATATATAGATAGATAGTTACTATAATATATAGATAGATAGTTACTATAATATATATAGATCGTTACAAGAATATATATAGACAGATACTATAATATATATAGATCGTTACTATAATATATATATATAGATAGTTACTATAATATATAGATAGATAGTTACTATAATATATATAGATCGTTACTATAATATATATATATAGATAGATAGATAGTTACTATAATATATAGATAGTTACTATAATATATATAGATAGATAGTTATACTATAACATATATATAGATAGTTACTATAATATATATATATAGATAGTTATTATAAAATATATATAGATAGTTTCTATAATATATATATAGATAGTTACTATAATATATATATAGATAGTTACTATAATATATATAGATAGTTACTATAATATATAGATAGATAGTTGCTATAATATATATATATATATATAGATAGATAGTTACTATAATATATAGATAGTTACTATAATACATATAGATAGATACTATAATATATATAGAGAGATACTATAATATATATATAGATAGTTACAATAATATATATATATTGAGTTACTATACTATATAGGTAGCTTCAGTGGTCTATTGCTGGTTTTAGCTGGGTTTAAATATAGGCTTTTAACTCTTAATCCCACTGACCTGATGTGTTTGTGTTTGTGTGTGTGTGTGTGTGAATGAAACGGCTAGAAGGAGGACAGCTGTAGAGGTCAGAGGTATTTTGTGAATTAACCCACGTTACTGCTATATCTACACCAGGACTACACACACTACACACACACTACACACACACTACACACCACACACCACACACACACTACACGCACACTCAACACACTCAACACACACACACACACACACACACACACACACACACACACACACACACACACACACACACACACACACACACACACACACACACACACACACACACACACACACACACACACACACACTACAGACACACCACACACTATACATACACTACATACACACTACACACACTACACACACATACTACAATCACCACGCACACTACACAGACTGGACACGCTACACAGACTACAGATGCTACACAGACTACAGATGCTACACAGACTGGACACGCTACACACACTACACACACTACACACACTACACACACTACACAGACTGGACACGCTACACACACTACACACACTACACACACTACACACACTACACAGACTGGACACGCTACACAGACTACACAGACTACACACACTACACAGACTACACACACTACACAGACTGGACACACTACACATACTGCACAGACTACACACACTACACAGACTACACACACTACACAGACTGGACACGCTACACAGACTACAGATGCTACACAGACTACACACACTACACAGACCGGACACGCTACACAGACTACAGATGCTACACAGACTACAGATGCTACACAGACTGGACACGCTACACAGACTACAGATGCTACACAGACTACACACACTACACAGACCGGACACGCTACACAGACTACAGATGCTACACAGACTACAGATGCTACACAGACTGGACACGCTACACAGACTACACACACCACGCACACCACACACAACAAACACCACACATTCTACACACACTACACACTACACACCACACACCACACACACCACACCAGACACCACACACACACCACACCACACCTCAACCCCACACCACACACACCTTACCAGACACCACACACCTCACACCTCACACACACACACACCACACCACATACCTCACACACACCACACACCTCATACCTCACACCAAACACCACACACACACACCACACACCAGACACCAGACACAACACACCACACACCACACACCACACACCACACACACCTTACCAGACACCACACACCACACACCAGACACCACACACCACACACACCTTAACAGACACCACACACCAGACACCACACACCACACACCACACACCAGACACCACACACCACACACCACACACCACACACCACACACCTCACACCAGACACCACACACCACACACCACACACCACACCAGACACCACACACCACACACCACACACCACAGACCTCACACCACACACCTTACCAGACACCACACACCAGACACCACACACCAGACACCACATACCACACACACACACACACCAGACACCACACACCACACACCACACACCACACACCACATACCACACACACACACACACCAGACACCACACACCACACACCAGACACCACACACCTCACACACACACACACCACACCACATACCTCACACACACACCACACACCTCACGCACGCACGCACACACACACACACACACACACACACACACACACACACACACACACACACACACACACACCACACACCACACCACACACCACACACCACACCACACCACCATAGAAACCTCCATACCAGTGTTGAGGGCAGGAAGGGAGGGGGGAAGGTGAGGGGAGGAAAGGGGGGGAAGGAAAAGGAGGGGAGGGAAGGGAGGAAGGCACGGCAGGAAAGGGAGGGGAGGAAGGGGTGGAGAGGAAGGGAGGAGAGGAAGTGAGGAGAGGAAGTTAGGGGAGGAAGGGAGGGGAGGAAGGGGAGGAGAGGAAGTGACGGGAGGAAAGTGAGGGGAGGAAAGGGAGGGGAGGAAAGGAAAATGAGGGGAGGGAAGAGAGGGGAGGGAAGGGAGTAAGGGAGGGCAGGAATGGGAGGGGAGGAAAGGGAGGGGAGGAAAGGGAGGTGTTTTAGAGAGTTGGAGCTGAGCCTAGTCCTCTCCCATTGCATACTTGTCCAGGGGCACGTTTGCAGGTTAATTGCTAGCAGCTGCTTCCCTTCGCTAGTTTAGCAATCAGAAGAGATTATCTAATGCCCCATAGAGAATGTATCACTGGCCAGATACTCTATCTTTATAGTAGGTGAGAGGATTACAATACAAAGAAAAAAAATCTAACACAATCTTGATGTTTACAACATTTTGATTGATCAATGACCCAAACCTGTATCTCATTTAGCAGAACCAGACACCACATCTGCAATACTACTGGCCCATGAGGACCAATGACCCAAACCTGTATCTCATTTAGCAGAACCAGACACCACATCTGCAATACTACTGGCCCATGAGGACCAATGACCCAAACCTGTATCTCATTTAGCAGAACCAGACACCACATCTGCAATACTACTGGCCCATGAGGACCAATGACCCAAACCTGTATCTCATTTAGCAGAACCAGACACCACATCTGCAATGCTACTGGTACATGTTTTGCTTCACACTCAGATTGTATTTCTATAAAGCACTCCAATTTTTTTTTTTCCATCATTCTTTATATCATTGATCTTGGCTTCATAATACAGTTTCTTCTTCTTTTTGTTGAGTTTAGTCACATCATTTCTCAATTTGCAGTAAGTCAGCCAGTCAGATGTGCAGCCAGACTTATTAGCCACTCCTTTTGCCCCATCTCTTTCAACCATACAGTTTTTCAATTCCTCATCAATCCATGGAGCCTTAACAGTTCTAACAGTCAGTTTCGGAATAACAGGTGCATATGTTTATCAATAATTGGAAGAAGCAATTTCATAAATTCATCAAGTGCAGCGTCTGGATGCTCCTTATTAATCACATCAGACCAACAAATATTTTTAACATCATCCACATAAGATTCACAGCAAAATCTGTTTGTATGATCTCTTATACACTATTTTAGGCCCAGCTGTTGGAACTTAGGCTTTCCTGGATATAGCCACTATATTGAGATCACTGCATCCAATGGGTACGGATACAGCTTTAGAACAAAGCAGTATTAGTAAACATGTGATCAATACATGTGGATTATCTGGTTCCTGTAGTGTTTGTAAACACCCTGGTAGGTTGATTAAATAACCTGAACCAGATTACAGGCACTGGTTACAGTGAGAACCTTCCTCTTGAGTGGACAGCTTGATGGAAATCAGTCAATATCCAGGTCCCCAAGAAAGTAGACCTCTCTGTTTACAACACATGCACTATCAAGCATTTCACACTTATTATTTAGATACTGACTGTTCACACTTGGTGGCCTATAGCAACACACCACAATACAAAGCTTTAGATGTGCCAAGTGAACCTGCAACCACAACACTTCAATAACACTTGACATAAGATCTTCTCTAAGCATTACAGGGACATGGCTCTGAATATATACAGCAACACCTCCCACATAAGCATGTCTGTCTCTTCTATAAATGATCTATCCTTGTACTGCTACTGCTGTATCAAAGAAATGATCTTAGTGAGTCTCGGAAATGGCCAATATATTGTTATGTGATGTTAGTAAGTTATTGATTTCATGAACCTTGATTCTAAGGCTGTCACTTCTACTCCTGCTCTCCTCTCCAGCGCTCGACGTCACCGGTCTACTAACCACCGGCCCTGGCAACAATCATTATATACACCTGGTCATCATCATTACACACACCTTGTCATCATCATTACACACACCTGGTCATCATCATTACACACACCTGGGCATCATCATTACATACACCTGTAATCGTGACACACACCTGGTCATCATTACACACACCTGGTCATCATCATTACACACACCTGGTCCTCATCATAACACACACCTGGTCATCATCATTACACACACCTGGGCATCATCATTACATACACCTGTAATCGTGACACACACCTGGTCATCATTACGCACACCTGGTCATCATCATTACACACACCTGGTCCTCATCATTAAACACACCTGGTCATCATCATTACACACACCTGGTCATCATCATTACACACACCTGGTAATCGTGACACACACCTGGTCATCATTACACACACCTGGTCATCATCATTACACACAACTGGTCCTCATCATTACACACACCTGGTCATCATCATTACACACACCTGGTAATCGTGACACACACCTGGTCATCATCATAACACACCTGGTCATCATCATTACACACACCTGGTCCTCATCATTACACACACCTTGTCATCATCATTACACACACCTGGTCATCATTACACACACCTGGTCATCATCATTACACACACCTGGTCATCATCATAACACACACCTGGTAATCGTGACACACACCTGGTCATCATTACACACACCTGGTCATCATCATAACACACACCTGGTAATCGTGACACACACCTGGTCATCATTACACACACCTGGTCATCATCATTACACACACCTGGTCATCATAACACACACAGGGTCCTCATTATTACACACACCTGGTCATCATCATTACACACACCTGGTCATCATCATTACACACACCTGGTCATCATCATTACACACACCTGGTCCTCATTATTACACACACCTGGTCATCATTACACCCACCTGGTAATCATTACACACACATGGTCATCATTAAACACATCTGGTCATCATTACATACACCTGGTAATCATTACACACACATGGTCATCATTAAACACACCTGGTCATCATCATTACACACACCTGGTCATCATCATTACACACACCTGGTCATCATTACACACACCTGGTCATCATTACACACACACCTGGTCATCATTACACACACCTGGCTATCATCATTACACACCTGGTCATCATAACACACACCTGGTCATCATCATTACACACCTGGTCATCATCATTACACACACCTGGTCATCATCATTACACACACCTGGTCATCATTACACACATCTAGTCATCGTTACACACACCTGGTCATCGTTACACACACCTGGTCATCGTTACACACACCTGGTCATCATTAGACAGCAGTCACTAGGTCATGTTTTGTTCATCTGTATGTTTTCATTATTAACCTCACCTTCTCCACCTGCTTCTTGACTCCCTGCGTATGACGTTACAGAATACTACCTCGCAATATGGAAGCAGCAGAAGATGACGCCATCTTCCAGACAGTCAAGAAACAGGATCATCTACTTCACCAACACCACGACCAGCTGGTGCAACTGGGTACGGCCCTGGTGGAGGTCCTCCTCGTTCTCCACCGCCTCGACTTCACCACCACCACGACCAGCTGGTGCAACTGGGTACGGACCTGGTGGAGGTCCTCCGAGTTCTCCACCGCCTCGACTCCACCAGCTAGGCTCTCCATACCCTTATCAGAGGGCCTCCTACAACTGGTTGTCACACTGAGCCAGTCCCCAAGCCTACACAGCCGTTCGCCCAGGTCAGGGATGCCCGACTGGCCCTTCCAGAGAAGTACGATTGTACTCCATCGAAATGCTTCTTACTCCAGTTCTCCCTCTATTTCGCCTATCAGATGGGAGCACACCACTCACCCAGAGGTCCAAGGTTGTACTCAACCGTTAGAGACACAGTAATTTCCCTTCTGACCGGGCGGGCGTTGGAGTGGGCTACCGGACACCTGGGAGAGAGGAGGAGGAGGAGCTGGGTTCCTATGAGAGGTTCATATCTTTGTTCAGGGTGGTCCCCGAGGTGAGTGACTTCTCCAACTCCAGCATTGTGCCCAGACCGCTGCAGAGTACCACCTCAACTTTCGGACTGTGACAGTCTCCAGCGGATGGAATGAGCCGATGCATTCCATTTGCTTCGTTCCCAGCCATTATTTTGAGCCGTCCTCCCCTCAGCAGCCTCCACTGACACAGACTAATATGACCCCTCAATAGAGAGATCAGACTCTCACGAACTATATCTATCCTACCCTGCCTTTCTAAGGTCTTCGAAAGCCAAGTTAACAAACAGATCACCGACCATTTCGAATCCCACCGTACCTTCTCCGCTATGCAATCTGGTTTCAGAGCTGGTCGTGTGTGCACCTCAGCCATGCTCAAGGTTCTAAGCGACATCATCACCGCCATCGATAAAAGATAATACTGTGCAGCTGTATTCATCAACCTGGCCAAGGCTTTCGACTCTGTCAATCACCACAATCTTATCGGCTGAGTCAACAGCCTTGGTTTCTCAAAGGACTGTCTCGCCTGGTTCACCAACTACTTTTCTGACAGAGTTCAGTATGTCAAATCGGAGGGCCTGTTGTCCGGACCTCTGGCAGTCTCTATGGGGGTGCCACAGGGTTCAATCCTCGGGCCGACTCTTTTCTCTGTTTATATCAATGATGTCGCTCTTGCTGCTGTATACTCTGTGTATTCATTCTGTATACTTCTGGCTCTTCTTTGGACACTGTGTTAACTAACCTCCAGACGAGCTTCAATGCCATACAACTCTCCTTCCGTGGCCTCCAACTGCTCTTAAATGCAAGCAAAACTAAATGCATGCTCTTCAACCGATCGCTGCCCACACCTACCCACCCGCCCAGCATCACTACTCTGGACGGTTCTGACTTAGAATATGTGGACAACATTAAATACCTAGGTGTCTGGTTAGACTGTAAACTCTCCTTCCAGACTCACATTAAGCATCTCCAATCCAAAATTAAATCTAGAATCAGCTTTCTATATCGCAACAAAGCATCCTTCACTCATGCTGCCAAACATACCCTCGTAAAACTGACTATCCCACCGATCCTTGACTTTGGCGACGTCATTTACAAAATAGCCAACACTCTACTCAGCAAATTGGATGCAGTCTATCACAGTACCATCCGTTTTGTCACCAAAGCCCCATATACTACCCACCACTGCGACCTGTACGCTCTCGTTGGCTGGCCCTCACTTCATACTCGTCGCCAAACCCACTGGTTCCAGGTCATCTACAAGACCCTGCTAGGTAAAGTCCCACCTTATCTCAGCTCGCTGGTCACCATAGCAGCACCTACCTGTAGCACGCACTCCAGCTGGTATATCTCTCTGGTCACCCCCAAAACCGCCTCTCCTTCCAGTTCTCTGCTGCCAATGACTGGAACGAACTACAAAAATCTCTCAAACTGGAAACACTTATCTCCCTCACTAGCTTCAAGCACCAGCTGTCAGAGCAGCTCACATATTACTGCACCTGTACATAGCCAATATATAATTTAGCCCAAACAACTACCTCTCCCCCAACTGTATTTATGTATTTATTTTGCTCCTTTGCACCCCATTATTTCTATCTCTACTTTGCACATTCTTCCACTGCAAATCTACCATTCCAGTGTTTTACTTGCTATATGATATTTACTTCGCCACCATGGCCTTTTTTTGCATTTACCTCCCTTATCTCACCTCATTTGCTCACATTGTATATAGATGTATTTTTCTACTGTATTATTCACTATATGTTTGTTTATATGTAACTCTGTGTTGTTGTTTGTGTCGCACTGCTTTCCTTTTTCTTGGCCAGGTCGCAATTGCAAATGAGAACTTGTTCTCAACTTGCCTACCTGGTTAAATAAAAGGTGAAATTAAAATAAAAATAAAAAAACAGCCAGACACTATATATACAGCTCTGGAAAATGATCAGTTTTTCTGGTTTTACTATTTATAGGTAGGTGTTTGGTTAAAATTAAAATGTCTGTTTTTTTCTATAAACTACTGACAACATTTCTCCCAAATTCCAAGTAAATATATTGTCATTTAGAGCATTTATTTGCAGAAAATTACAAATGGTCAAAATAACAATAAAATGCAGTCTTGTCAAACCTTGAAAAATGCATAAAAAAATAAGTAATATTCATTTTTTAACAATACAGTATTCATTTTTTAACTTAGGAAAATCAATATTTTGTGGAATAACCCTTATTTTAAATCACAACTTTCATGCGTCTTGGCATGCTCTCTCCACCAGTCTTTCACATTGATGTTGGGTGACTTTATGTCACTCCTGGCGCAAAAATTCAAGCAGCTCGGCTTTGTTTGATGGCTTGTGACCATCCGTCTTCCTCTTGGACATGGGAGGAGATCCTGGCCGGAAGGGATCGCCTTCCATGGGAACAGGTGGAAGCATTGAGGAAGGCGGAAGCAGCGACGAAAGCAGAGCGGCAGCGTAACGAGGGAACACGGCTGGCAAAGAAGCCCGAGAGGCAGCAGGAAAAACTTTTGGAGACAGATTCTATTTTTGTTTCATCAGACCAGAGGACATTTCTCCAAAAAGTGTAATCTTTGTCCCCATGTGCAGTTGCAAACCGTAGTCTGGCTTTTTTATGGCGATTTCGGAGCAGTGGCTTCTTCCTTGCTGAGTGGCCTTTCAGGTTATATCGATATAGGACTCGTTTTACTGTGGATATAGATACTTTTGTACTGGTTTCCTCCAGAATCTTCACAAGGTCCTTTGCTGTTGTTCTGGGACTGATTTGCACTTTTCGTACCAAAGTACGTTCATCTCTAGGAGACAGAGTGCGTCTTAGCCTATCAGAAGCTTCTGAAGCCATGAAATCGTTTTCTGGAATTTTCCAAGCTGTTTAAAGGCACAGTCAACTTAGTGTGTGTAAACTTCTGACCCACTGGAATTGTGATGCAGTGAATTATAAGTGAAATAATCTGTCTGTAAACAATTGTTGGAAAAAATAACTTGTGTCATGCACAAAGTAGATGTCCTAACCGACTTGCCAAAACGATTGTTTGTTAAAAAACCTCTTAAGGATTGGACCCTTTTTTTTCAATTTTCTCCAAAAGAAAATTAAGTCCTAAGGTCATTCTGGTCCTAAGCTACAGACAGTTAGATTTGGGTATGTCATACCCAAATCTAACTGTCTGTAGCTTAGGACCTGAAGCAAGGATATGCATATTCTTGATACCATTTTAAAGGAAAGACTTTGAAGTTTGTGGAAATGTTTTTGTTTTTGTCCTGGGATATTTTCTTGTTACTTACAACCTCATACTTATCACATTATCGCGCGTTAGCTCAACCGTCCCGCGGGGGGACACCAATCCATAATAATCAAACTCAACCCAACCGGGTGTGCAAACGTTTTAGACTGATCCAATGAACCATTGCATTTCTGTTTAAAATGTTGTATCAAGTCTGCCCAAATGTGCCTAATTGGTTTATTAATACATTTTCAAGTTCATAACTGTGTACTCTCCTCAAACAACAGCATGGTATTCTTTCACTGTAACAGCTACTGTAAATTGGACAGTACAGTTAGATTAACAATAATGTAAGCTTTCTGCCAATATCAGATATGTCTATGTCCTGGGAACTTTTCTTGTTACTCACAACCTCATACTAATCACATTATCGCACTTTAGCTCAACTGTCCCGCAGGGGGACACTGATCCAAAATAATCAAACTCAGCCCAACCTGGGCACCGGTTAACGCGTTCTCTCCACAGCTCCACCGATCTGTCCTCCATCACCTCGGTCCACCAGTCTGTCCTCCATCACCTCAGTCCACTAGTCAGTCCACCAGTCTGTCCACCAGTCTGTCCTCCATCACCTCAGTCCACCAGTCTGTCCTCCATCACCTCTGTCCACCAGTCTGTCCTCCATCACCTCAGTCCACCAGTCTGTCCTCCATCACCTCTGTCCACCAGTCTGTCCTCCATCACCTCAGTCCGCCAGTCTGTCCTCCATCACCTCAGTCCACCAGTCTGTCCTCCATCACCTCAGTCCACCAGTCTGTCCACCAGTCTGTCCTCCATCACCTCAGTCCACCAGTCTGTCCACCAGTCTGTCCTCCATCACCTCGGTCCACCAGTCTGTCCCCCATCACCACAGTCCAACAGTCTGTCCTCCATCACCTCGGTCCAACAGTCTGTCCCCGATCACCTCGGTCCACCAGTCTGTCCACCAGTCTGTCCTCCATCACCTCGGTCCACTAGTCTGTCCTCCATCACCTCAGTCCAACAGTCTGTCCCCCATCACCTCAGTCCAACAGTCTGTCCTCCATCACCTCGGTCCAACAGTCTGTCCCCCATCACCTCGGTCCACCAGTCAGTCCACCAGTCTGTCCTCCATCACCTCAGTCCAACAGTCTGTCCTCCATCACCTCGGTCCACCAGTCTGTCCTCCATCACCCCTGTCCACCAGTCTGTCCTCCATCACCCCTGTCCACCAGTCTGTCCTCCATCACCCCTGTCCACCAGTCTGTCCTCCATCACCCCTGTCCATCAGTCTGTCCACCAGTCTGTCCACCAGTCTGTCCACCAGTCTGTCCACCAGTCTGTCCTCCATCACCCCTGTCCACCAGTCTGTCCTCCATCACCCCTGTCCACCAGTCTGTCCCCATCACCTCAGTCCACCAGTCTGTCCACCAGTCTGTCCTCCATCACCTCTGTCCACCAGTCTGTCCTCCATCACCCCTGTCCACCAGTCTGTCCTCCATCACCCCTGTCCACCAGTCTGTCCCCATCACCTTGGTCCACCAGTCTGTCCACCAGTCTGTCCTCCATCACCTCGGTCCACCAGTCTGTCCTCCATCACCTCAGTCCACCAGTCTGTCCTCCATCACCTCGGTCCACCAGTCTGTCCACCAGTCAGTCCACCAGTCTGTCCTCCATCACCTCAGTCCACCAGTCTGTCCCCCATCACCTCAGTCCACCAGTCGGTCCACCAGTCTGTCCTCCATCATCTCGGTCCACCAGTCTGTCCCCATCACCTCAGTCCACCAGTCTGTCCTCCATCACCTCGGTCCAACAGTCTGTCCCCCATCACCTCGGTCCGCCAGTCTGTCCTCCATCACCTCGGTCCAACAGTCTGTCCTCCATCACCTCAGTCCACCAGTCTGTCCTCCATCACCTCAGTCCACCAGTCTGTCCTCCATCACCTCAGTCCACCAGTCTGTCCTCCATCACCTCAGTCAACCAGTCTGTCCTCCATCGCCTCGGTCCACCAGTCTGTCCCCATCGTCTCAGTCCACCAGTCTGTCCTCCAGTCTGTCCTCCATCACCTCAGTCCACCAGTCTGTCCTCCATCACCTCGGTCCACCAGTCTGTCCCCATCGCCTTTGTCCACCAGTCTGTCCTCCATCACCTCGGTCCAACAGTCTGTCCTCCATCACCTCTGTCCACCAGTCTGTCCACCAGTCTGTCCCCATCACCTCAGTCCACCAGTCTGTCCTCCATCACCTCAGTCCACCAGTCTGTCCTCCATCACCTCAGTCCACCAGTCTGTCCCCATCACCTCAGTCCACCAGTCTGTCCCCATCACCCCTGTCCACCAGTCTGTCCCCATCACCCCTGTCCACCAGTCTGTCCTCCATCACCCCTGTCCACCAGTCTGTCCCCATCACCCCTGTCCACCAGTCTGTCCTCCATCACCCCTGTCCACCAGTCTGTCCCCATCACCCCTGTCCAACAGTCTGTCCCCATCACCTCGGTCCAACAGTCTGTCCCCCATCACCTCGGTCCAACAGTCTGTCCCCCAGTCTGTCCTCCATCACCTCAGTCCAACAGTCTGTCCTCCATCACCTCAGTCCACCAGTCTGTCCACCAGTCTGTCCTCCATCACCTCAGTCCAACAGTCTGTCCTCCATCACCCCTGTCCACCAGTCTGTCCCCATCACCTCAGTCCACCAGTCTGTCCCCATCACCCCTGTCCACCAGTCTGTCCTCCATCACCCCTGTCCACCAGTCTGTCCCCATCACCTCAGTCCACCAGTCTGTCCCCATCACCTCTGTCCACCAGTCTGTCCTCCATCACCCCTGTCCACCAGTCTGTCCTACATCACCCCTGTCCACCAGTCTGTCCCCATCACCTCAGTCCACTAGTCAGTCCACCAGTCTGTCCTCCATCACCTCAGTCCACCAGTCTGTCCTCCATCACCCCGGTCCACCAGTCTGTCCTCCATCACCTCAGTCCACCAGTCTGTCCCCCATCACCTCAGTCCACCAGTCCGTCCTCCATCACCTCAGTCCACCAGTCTGTCCCCCATCACCTCAGTCCACCAGTCTGTCCTCCATCACCTCGGTCCACCAGTCTGTCCTCCATCACCTCGCTCCACCAGTCTGTCCTCCATCACCTCGGTCCACCAGTCTGTCCTCCATCACCTCAGTCCACCAGTCCGTCCACCAGTCTGTCCTCCATCACCTCAGTCCACCAGTCTGTCCTCCATCACCTCAGTCCACCAGTCCGTCCTCCATCACCCCGGTCCACCAGTCTGTCCTCCATCACCTCAGTCCACCAGTCTGTCCACCAGTCTGTCCCCCATCACCTCGGTCCAACAGTCTGTCCCCCAGTCTGTCCTCCATCACCTCAGTCCAACAGTCTGTCCTCCATCACCTCAGTCCACCAGTCTGTCCACCAGTCTGTCCTCCATCACCTCAGTCCAACAGTCTGTCCTCCATCACCCCTGTCCACCAGTCTGTCCCCATCACCTCAGTCCACCAGTCTGTCCCCATCACCCCTGTCCACCAGTCTGTCCTCCATCACCCCTGTCCACCAGTCTGTCCCCATCACCTCAGTCCACCAGTCTGTCCCCATCACCCCTGTCCACCAGTCTGTCCTACATCACCCCTGTCCACCAGTCTGTCCCCATCACCTCAGTCCACTAGTCAGTCCACCAGTCTGTCCTCCATCACCTCAGTCCACCAGTCTGTCCTCCATCACCCCGGTCCACCAGTCTGTCCTCCATCACCTCAGTCCACCAGTCTGTCCCCCATCACCTCAGTCCACCAGTCCGTCCTCCATCACCTCAGTCCACCAGTCTGTCCCCCATCACCTCAGTCCACCAGTCTGTCCTCCATCACCTCGGTCCACCAGTCTGTCCTCCATCACCTCGCTCCACCAGTCTGTCCTCCATCACCTCGGTCCACCAGTCTGTCCTCCATCACCTCAGTCCACCAGTCCGTCCACCAGTCTGTCCTCCATCACCTCAGTCCACCAGTCTGTCCTCCATCACCTCAGTCCACCAGTCCGTCCTCCATCACCCCGGTCCACCAGTCTGTCCTCCATCACCTCAGTCCACCAGTCTGTCCACCAGTCTGTCCCCATCACCTCGGTCCAACAGTCTGTCCTCCATCACCTCAGTCCACCAGTCTGTCCACCAGTCTGTCCCCATCACCTCGGTCCAACAGTCTGTCCTCCATCACCTCAGTCCACCAGTCTGTCCTCCATCACCTCGGTCCACCAGTCTGTCCCCATCACCTCAGTCCACCAGTCTGTCCTCCATCACCTCGGTCCAACAGTCTGTCCTCCATCACCTCTGTCCACCAGTCTGTCCACCAGTCTGTCCCCATCACCTCAGTCCACCAGTCTGTCCTCCATCACCTCAGTCCACCAGTCTGTCCTCCATCACCTCAGTCCACCAGTCTGTCCCCATCACCTCAGTCCACCAGTCTGTCCCCATCACCCCTGTCCACCAGTCTGTCCCCATCACCCCTGTCCACCAGTCTGTCCTCCATCACCCCTGTCCACCAGTCTGTCCCCATCACCCCTGTCCACCAGTCTGTCCTCCATCACCCCTGTCCACCAGTCTGTCCCCATCACCCCTGTCCAACAGTCTGTCCCCCATTACCTCGGTCCAACAGTCTGTCCCCCATCACCTCGGTCCATCAGTCTGTCCCCCAGTCTGTCCTCCATCACCTCAGTCCAACAGTCTGTCCTCCATCACCTCAGTCCACCAGTCTGTCCACCAGTCTGTCCTCCATCACCTCAGTCCAACAGTCTGTCCTCCAACACCCCTGTCCACCAGTCTGCCCCCATCACCTCAGTCCACCA
Source organism: Salvelinus fontinalis (assembly GCF_029448725.1). Classification (NCBI taxonomy): domain Eukaryota; kingdom Metazoa; phylum Chordata; class Actinopteri; order Salmoniformes; family Salmonidae; genus Salvelinus; species Salvelinus fontinalis. The sequence goes on along the minus strand of NW_026600410.1, from coordinate 69,902 downwards.
GTCTGTCCCCATCACCCCTGTCCACCAGTCTGTCCTCCATCACCCCTGTCCACCAGTCTGTCCCCATCACCTCAGTCCACCAGTCTGTCCCCATCACCTCTGTCCACCAGTCTGTCCTCCATCACCCCTGTCCACCAGTCTGTCCTACATCACCCCTGTCCACCAGTCTGTCCCCATCACCTCAGTCCACTAGTCAGTCCACCAGTCTGTCCTCCATCACCACAGTCCACCAGTCTGTCCTCCATCACCCCGGTCCACCAGTCTGTCCTTATCACCTCAGTCCACCAGTCTGTCCCCCATCACCTCAGTCCACCAGTCCGTCCTCCATCACCTCAGTCCACCAGTCTGTCCCCCATCACCTCAGTCCACCAGTCTGTCCTCCATCACCTCGGTCCACCAGTCTGTCCTCCATCACCTCGGTCCACCAGTCTGTCCTCCATCACCTCGGTCCACCAGTCTGTCCTCCATCACCTCAGTCCACCAGTCTGTCCACCAGTCTGTCCTCCATCACCTCAGTCCACCAGTCTGTCCTCCATCACCTCAGTCCACCAGTCTGTCCTCCATCACCCCGGTCCACCAGTCTGTCCTCCATCACCTCAGTCCACCAGTCTGTCCACCAGTCTGTCCCCATCACCTCGGTCCAACAGTCTGTCCTCCATCACCTCAGTCCACCAGTCTGTCCACCAGTCTGTCCCCATCACCTCGGTCCAACAGTCTGTCCTCCATCACCTCAGTCCACCAGTCTGTCCTCCATCACCTCGGTCCACCAGTCTGTCCCCATCACCTCAGTCCACCAGTCTGTCCTCCATCACCTCGGTCCAACAGTCTGTCCTCCATCACCTCTGTCCACCAGTCTGTCCACCAGTCTGTCCCCATCACCTCAGTCCACCAGTCTGTCCTCCATCACCTCAGTCCACCAGTCTGTCCTCCATCACCTCAGTCCACCAGTCTGTCCCCATCACCTCAGTCCACCAGTCTGTCCCCATCACCCCTGTCCACCAGTCTGTCCCCATCACCCCTGTCCACCAGTCTGTCCTCCATCACCCCTGTCCACCAGTCTGTCCCCATCACCCCTGTCCACCAGTCTGTCCTCCATCACCCCTGTCCACCAGTCTGTCCCCATCACCCCTGTCCAACAGTCTGTCCCCCATTACCTCGGTCCAACAGTCTGTCCCCCATCACCTCGGTCCATCAGTCTGTCCCCCAGTCTGTCCTCCATCACCTCAGTCCAACAGTCTGTCCTCCATCACCTCAGTCCACCAGTCTGTCCACCAGTCTGTCCTCCATCACCTCAGTCCAACAGTCTGTCCTCCAACACCCCTGTCCACCAGTCTGCCCCCATCACCTCAGTCCACCAGTCTGTCCCCATCACCCCTGTCCACCAGTCTGTCCTCCATCACCCCTGTCCACCAGTCTGTCCCCATCACCTCAGTCCACCAGTCTGTCCCCATCACCTCTGTCCACCAGTCTGTCCTCCATCACCCCTGTCCACCAGTCTGTCCTACATCACCCCTGTCCACCAGTCTGTCCCCATCACCTCAGTCCACTAGTCAGTCCACCAGTCTGTCCTCCATCACCACAGTCCACCAGTCTGTCCTCCATCACCCCGGTCCACCAGTCTGTCCTTATCACCTCAGTCCACCAGTCTGTCCCCCATCACCTCAGTCCACCAGTCCGTCCTCCATCACCTCAGTCCACCAGTCTGTCCCCCATCACCTCAGTCCACCAGTCTGTCCTCCATCACCTCGGTCCACCAGTCTGTCCTCCATCACCTCGGTCCACCAGTCTGTCCTCCATCACCTCGGTCCACCAGTCTGTCCTCCATCACCTCAGTCCACCAGTCTGTCCACCAGTCTGTCCTCCATCACCTCAGTCCACCAGTCTGTCCTCCATCACCTCAGTCCACCAGTCTGTCCTCCATCACCCCGGTCCACCAGTCTGTCCTCCATCACCTCAGTCCACCAGTCTGTCCACCAGTCTGTCCCCATCACCTCGGTCCAACAGTCTGTCCTCCATCACCTCAGTCCACCAGTCTGTCCACCAGTCTGTCCCCATCACCTCGGTCCAACAGTCTGTCCTCCATCACCTCAGTCCACCAGTCTGTCCACCAGTCTGTCCCCATCACCTCAGTCCACCAGTCTGTCCACCAGTCTGTCCTCCATCACCTCAGTCCACCAGTCTGTCCTCCATCACCCCGGTCCACCAGTCTGTCCTCCATCACCTCAGTCCACCAGTCTGTCCACCAGTCTGTCCCCAATCACCTCAGTCCACCAGTCTGTCCACCAGTCTGTCCTCCATCACCTCAGTCCAACAGTCTGTCCTCCATCACCTCAGTCCACCAGTCTGTCCCCCATCACCCCGGTCCACCAGTCTGTCCCCCATCACCTCAGTCCACCAGTCTGTCCTCCATCACCTCGGTCCAACAGTCTGTCCCCCATCACCTCAGTCCACCAGTCTGTCCTCCATCACCTCGGTCCACCAGTCTGTCCACCAGTCTGTCCTCCATCACCTCAGTCCACCAGTCTGTCCTCCATCACCTCAGTCCACCAGTCTGTCCTCCATCACCTCAGTCCACCAGTCTGTCCTCCATCACCCCGGTCCACCAGTCTGTCCCCCATCACCTCGGTCCAACAGTCTGTCCCCCATCACCTCGGTCCGCCAGTCTGTCCTCCATCACCTCGGTCCAACAGTCTGTCCTCCATCACCTCGGTCCAACAGTCTGTCCTCCATCACCTTGGTCCAACAGTCTGTCCCCCATCACCTCGGTCCGCCAGTCTGTCCTCCATCACCTCGGTCCAACAGTCTGTCCTCCATCACCTCGGTCCACCAGTCTGTCCTCCATCACCTCGGTCCAACAGTCTGTCCTCCATCACCTCGGTCCACCAGTCTGTCCTCCATCACCTCGGTCCAACAGTCTGTCCCCCATCACCTCGGTCCACCAGTCTGTCCTCCATCACCTCGGTCCACCAGTCTGTCCCCCATCACCTCGGTCCACCAGTCTGTCCTCCATCACCTCGGTCCACCAGTCTGTCCTCCATCACCTCAGTCCACCAGTCTTTCCACCAGTCTGTCCTCCATCACCTCAGTCCACCAGTCTGTCCTCCATCACCTCGGTCCACCAGTCTGTCCTCCATTACCTCAGTCCACCAGTCTGTCCACCAGTCTGTCCTCCATCACCTCAGTCCACCAGTCTGTCCACCAGTCTGTCCTCCAACACCTCAGTCCACCAGTCTGTCCTCCATCACCCCTGTCCACCAGTCTGTCCTCCATCACCTCGGTCCATCAGTCTGTCCTCCATCACCTCAGTCCACCAGTCTGTCCTCCATCACCTCAGTCCACCAGTCTGTCCTCCATCACCTCAGTCCACCAGTCTGTCCACCAGTCTGTCCTCCATCACCTCAGTCCACCAGTCTGTCCACCAGTCTGTCCTCCATCACCTCAGTCCACCAGTCTGTCCACCAGTCTGTCCTCCATCACCTCAGTCCACCAGTCTGTCCACCAGTCTGTCCTCCATCAACTCAGTCCACCAGTCTGTCCACCAGTCTGTCCTCCATCACCTCAGTCCACCAATCTGTCCACCAGTCTGTCCTCCATCACCTCAGTCCACCAGTCTGTCCTCCATCACCTCTGTCCACCAGTCTGTCCTCCATCACCTCAGTCCACCAGTCTGTCCTCCATCACCTCAGTCCACCAGTCTGTCCTCCATCACCTCAGTCCAACAGTCTGTCCTCCATCACCTCAGTCCACCAGTCTGTCCCCCATCACCTCAGTCCACCAGTCTGTCCTCCATCACCTCGGTCCACCAGTCTGTCCTCCATCACCTCAGTCCAACAGTCTGTCCTCCATCACCTCAGTCCACCAGTCTGTCCCCCATCACCTCAGTCCACCAGTCTGTCCTCCATCACCTCGGTCCACCAGTCTGTCCTCCATCACCTCAGTCCACCAGTCAGTCCACCAGTCTGTCCTCCATCACCTCGGTCCACCAGTCTGTCCTCCATCACCTCGGTCCACCAGTCTGTCCTCCGTCACCTCAGTCCACCAGTCTGTCCCCCATCACCTCGGTCCACCAGTCTGTCCACCATCACCTCTGTCCACCAGTCTGTCCCCATCACCTCAGTCCACCAGTCTGTCCTCCATCACCTCAGTCCACCAGTCTGTCCTCCATCACCTCAGTCCACCAGTCTGTCCTCCATCACCTCGGTCCAACAGTCTGTCCACCAGTCTGTCCACCAGTCTGTCCACCAGTCTGTCCTCCATCACCTCGGTCTACCAGTCTGTCCCCCATCACCTCAGTCCACCAGTCTGTCCCCCATCACCTCAGTCCACCAGTCAGTCCACCAGTCTGTCCTCCATCACCTCAGTCCACCAGTCTGTCCTCCATCACCTCAGTCCACCAGTCTGTCCCCCATCACCCCGGTCCACCAGTCTGTCCTCCATCACCTCGGTCCACCAGTCTGTCCCCATCACCTCAGTCCACCAGTCTGTCCTCCATCACCTCGGTCCAACAGTCTGTCCTCCATCACCTCTGTCCACCAGTCTGTCCACCAGTCTGTCCCCATCACCTCAGTCCACCAGTCTGTCCTCCATCACCTCAGTCCACCAGTCTGTCCTCCATCACCTCAGTCCACCAGTCTGTCCCCATCACCTCAGTCCACCAGTCTGTCCCCATCACCCCTGTCCACCAGTCTGTCCCCATCACCCCTGTCCACCAGTCTGTCCTCCATCACCCCTGTCCACCAGTCTGTCCCCATCACCCCTGTCCACCAGTCTGTCCTCCATCCCCCCTGTCCACCAGTCTGTCCACCAGTCTGTCCCCCATCACCTCAGTCCACCAGTCTGTCCACCAGTCTGTCCTCCATCACCTCAGTCCAACAGTCTGTCCTCCATCACCTCAGTCCACCAGTCTGTCCCCCATCACCTCAGTCCACCAGTCTGTGCCCCATCACCTCAGTCCACCAGTCAGTCCTCCATCACCTCGGTCCAACAGTCTGTCCCCCATCAGCTCAGTCCACCAGTCTGTCCTCCATCACCTCGGTCCACCAGTCTGTCCACCAGTCTGTCCTCCATCACCTCAGTCCACCAGTCTGTCCTCCATCACCTCAGTCCACCAGTCTGTCCTCCATCACCTCAGTCCACCAGTCTGTCCTCCATCACCCCGGTCCACCAGTCTGTCCCCCATCACCTCGGTCCAACAGTCTGTCCCCCATCACCTCGGTCCGCCAGTCTGTCCTCCATCACCTCGGTCCAACAGTCTGTCCTCCATCACCTCGGTCCACCAGTCTGTCCTCCATCACCTCGGTCAAACAGTCTGTCCCCCATCACGTCGGTCCGCCAGTCTGTCCTCCATCACCTCGGTCCAACAGTCTGTCCTCCATCACCTCGGTCCACCAGTCTGTCCTCCATCACCTCGGTCCAACAGTCTGTCCTCCATCACCTCGGTCCACCAGTCTGTCCTCCATCACCTCGGTCCAACAGTCTGTCCCCCATCACCTCGGTCCACCAGTCTGTCCTCCATCACCTCGGTCCACCAGTCTGTCCCCCATCACCTCGGTCCACCAGTCTGTCCTCCATCACCTCAGTCCACCAGTCTGTCCACCAGTCTTTCCTCCATCACCTCAGTCCACCAGTCTGTCCTCCATCACCTCGGTCCACCAGTCTGTCCTCCATCACCTCAGTCCACCAGTCTGTCCACCAGTCTGTCCTCCATCACCTCAGTCCACCAGTCTGTCCACCAGTCTGTCCTCCATCACCTCAGTCCACCAGTCTGTCCTCCATCACCCCTGTCCACCAGTCTGTCCTCCATCACCTCGGTCCATCAGTCTGTCCTCCATCACCTCAGTCCACCAGTCTGTCCTCCATCACCTCAGTCCACCAGTCTGTCCTCCATCACCTCAGTCCACCAGTCTGTCCACCAGTCTGTCCTCCATCACCTCAGTCCACCAGTTTTTCCTCCATCACCTCAGTCCACCAGTCTGTCCACCAGTCTGTCCTCCATCACCTCAGTCCACCAGTCTGTCCACCAGTCTGTCCTCCATCACCTCAGTCCACCAGTCTGTCCACCAGTCTGTCCTCCATCAACTCAGTCCACCAGTCTGTCCTCCATCACCTCAGTCCACCAGTCTGTCCACCAGTCTGTCCTCCATCACCTCAGTCCACCAGTCTGTCCTCCATCACCTCTGTCCACCAGTAAGTCCTCCATCACCTCAGTCCACCAGTCTGTCCCCATCACCCCTGTCCACCAGTCTGTCCCCATCACCCCTGTCCACCAGTCTGTCCTCCATCACCCCTGTCCACCAGTCTGTCCCCATCACCCCTGTCCACCAGTCTGTCCTCCATCACCCCTGTCCACCAGTCTGTCCCCATCACCCCTGTCCAACAGTCTGTCCCCCATCACCTCGGTCCAACAGTCTGTCCCCCATCACCTCGGTCCAAAAGTCTGTCCCCCAGTCTGTCCTCCATCACCTCAGTCCAACAGTCTGTCCTCCATCACCTCAGTCCACCAGTCTGTCCACCAGTCTGTCCTCCATCACCTCAGTCCAACAGTCTGTCCTCCAACACCCCTGTCCACCAGTCTGTCCCCATCACCTCAGTCCACCAGTCTGTCCCCATCACCCCTGTCCACCAGTCTGTCCTCCATCACCCCTGTCCACCAGTCTGTCCCCATCACCTCAGTCCACCAGTCTGTCCCCATCACCTCTGTCCACCAGTCTGTCCTCCATCACCCCTGTCCACCAGTCTGTCCTACATCACCCCTGTCCACCAGTCTGTCCCCATCACCTCAGTCCACTAGTCAGTCCACCAGTCTGTCCTCCATCACCACAGTCCACCAGTCTGTCCTCCATCACCCCGGTCCACCAGTCTGTCCTTATCACCTCAGTCCACCAGTCTGTCCCCCATCACCTCAGTCCACCAGTCCGTCCTCCATCACCTCAGTCCACCAGTCTGTCCTCCATCACCTCGGTCCACCAGTCTGTCCTCCATCACCTCGGTCCACCAGTCTGTCCTCCATCACCTCGGTCCACCAGTCTGTCCTCCATCACCTCAGTCCACCAGTCTGTCCACCAGTCTGTCCTCCATCACCTCAGTCCACCAGTCTGTCCTCCATCACCTCAGTCCACCAGTCTGTCCTCCATCACCCCGGTCCACCAGTCTGTCCTCCATTAACTCAGTCCACCAGTCTGTCCACCAGTCTGTCCCCATCACCTCAGTCCAACAGTCTGTCCTCCATCACCTCAGTCCAGCAGTCTGTCCACCAGTCTGTCCCCATCACCTCGGTCCAACAGTCTGTCCTCCATCACCTCAGTCCACCAGTCTGTCCACCAGTCTGTCCCCATCACCTCAGTCCACCAGTCTGTCAACCAGTCTGTCCTCCATCACCTCAGTCCACCAGTCTGTCCTCCATCACCCCGGTCCACCAGTCTGTCCTCCATCACCTCAGTCCACCAGTCTGTCCACCAGTCTGTCCCCCATCACCTCAGTCCACCAGTCTGTCCACCAGTCTGTCCTCCATCACCTCAGTCCAACAGTCTGTCCTCCATCACCTCAGTCCACCAGTCTGTCCCCCATCACCCCGGTCCACCAGTCTGTCCCCCATCACCTCAGTACCCAAGTCTGTCCTCCATCACCTCGGTCCAACAGTCTGTCCCCCATCACCTCAGTCCACCAGTCTGTCCTCCATCACCCCGGTCCACCAGTCTGTCCCCCATCACCTCGGTCCAACAGTCTGTCCCCCATCACCTCGGTCCGCCAGTCTGTCCTCCATCACCTCGGTCCAACAGTCTGTCCTCCATCACCTCGGTCCACCAGTCTGTCCTCCATCACCTCGGTCCAACAGTCTGTCCCCCATCACCTCGGTCCGCCAGTCTGTCCTCCATCACCTCGGTCCAACAGTCTGTACTCCATCACCTCGGTCCACCAGTCTGTCCTCCATCACCTCGGTCCAACAGTCTGTCCTCCATCACCTCGGTCCACCAGTCTGTCCTCCATCACCTCGGTCCAACAGTCTGTCCCCCATCACCTCGGTCCACCAGTCTGTCCTCCATCACCTCGGTCCACCAGTCTGTCCCCCATCACCTCGGTCCACCAGTCTGTCCTCCATCACCTCGGTCCACCAGTCTGTCCTCCATCACCTCAGTCCACCAGTCTGTCCACCAGTCTGTCCTCCATCACCTCAGTCCACCAGTCTGTCCTCCATCACCTCGGTCCACCAGTCTGTCCTCCATCACCTCAGTCCACCAGTCTGTCCACCAGTCTGTCCTCCATCACCTCAGTCCACCAGTCTGTCCACCAGTCTGTCCTCCATCACCTCAGTCCACCAGTCTGTCCTCCATCACCCCTGTCCACCAGTCTGTCCTCCATCACCTCGGTCCATCAGTCTGTCCTCCATCACCTCAGTCCACCAGTCTGTCCTCCATCACCTCAGTCCACCAGTCTGTCCTCCATCACCTCAGTCCACCAGTCTGTCCACCAGTCTGTCCTCCATCACCTCAGTCCACCAGTCTGTCCTCCATCACCTCAGTCCACCAGTCTGTCCACCAGTCTGTCCTCCATCACCTCAGTCCACCAGTCTGTCCACCAGTCTGTCCTCCATCACCTCAGTCCACCAGTCTGTCCACCAGTCTGTCCTCCATCAACTCAGTCCACCAGTCTGTCCACCAGTCTGTCCTCCATCACCTCAGTCCACCAGTCTGTCCACCAGTCTGTCCTCCATCTCCTCAGTCCACCAGTCTGTCCTCCATCACCTCTGTCCACCAGTCTGTCCTCCATCACCTCAGTCCACCAGTCTGTCCTCCATCACCTCAGTCCACCAGTCTGTCCCCCATCACCTCAGTCCACCAGTCTGTCCTCCATCACCTCGGTCCACCAGTCTGTCCTCCATCACCTCAGTCCAACAGTCTGTCCTCCATCACCTCAGTCCACCAGTCTGTCCCCCATCACCTCAGTCCACCAGTCTGTCCTCCATCACCTCGGTCCACCAGTCTGTCCTCCATCACCTCAGTCCACCAGTCTGTCCACCAGTCTGTCCTCCATCACCTCAGTCCACCAGTCTGTCCTCCATCACCTCAGTCCACCAGTCTGTCCACCAGTCTGTCCTCCATCACCTCAGTCCACCAGTCTGTCCACCAGTCTGTCCTCCATCACCTCAGTCCACCAATCTGTCCACCAGTCTGTCCTCCATCAACTCAGTCCACCAGTCTGTCCACCAGTCTGTCCTCCATCACCTCAGTCCACCAGTCTGTCCACCAGTCTGTCCTCCATCTCCTCAGTCCACCAGTCTGTCCTCCATCACCTCTGTCCACCAGTCTGTCCTCCATCACCTCAGTCCACCAGTCTGTCCTCCATCACCTCAGTCCACCAGTCTGTCCCCCATCACCTCAGTCCACCAGTCTGTCCTCCATCACCTCGGTCCACCAGTCTGTCCTCCATCACCTCAGTCCAACAGTCTGTCCTCCATCACCTCAGTCCACCAGTCTGTCCCCCATCACCTCAGTCCACCAGTCTGTCCTCCATCACCTCGGTCCACCAGTCTGTCCTCCATCACCTCAGTCCACCAGTCAGTCCACCAGTCTGTCCTCCATCACCTCGGTCCACCAGTCTGTCCTCCATCACCTCGGTCCACCAGTCTGTCCTCCATCACCTCAGTCCACCAGTCTGTCCCCCATCACCTCGGTCCACCAGTCTGTCCCCCATCACCTCTGTCCACTAGTCTGTCCCCATCACCTCAGTCCACCAGTCTGTCCTCCATCACCTCAGTCCACCAGTCTGTCCTCCATCACCTCAGTCCACCAGTCTGTCCTTCATCACCTCGGTCCAACAGTCTGTCCGCCAGTCTGTCCACCAGTCTGTCCACCAGTCTGTCCTCCATCACCTCGGTCCACCAGTCTGTCCCCCATCACCTCAGTCCACCAGTCTGTCCCCCATCACCTCAGTCCACCAGTCAGTCCACCAGTCTGTCCTCCATCACCTCAGTCCACCAGTCTGTCCTCCATCACCTCAGTCCACCAGTCTGTCCCCCATCACCCCGGTCCACCAGTCTGTCCCCCATCACCTCTGTCCACCAGTCTGTCCTCCATCACCCCGGTCCACCAGTCTGTCCCCCATCACCTCAGTCCACCAGTCTGTCCTCCATCACCTCAGTCCACCAGTCTGTCCCCCATCACCCCGGTCCACCAGTCTGTCCCCCATCACCTCTGTCCACCAGTCTGTCCTCCATCACCCCGGTCCACCAGTCTGTCCCCCATCACCTCAGTCCACCAGTCTGTCCTCCATCACCCCTGTCCACCAGTCTGTCCTCCATCACCTCGGTCCACCAGTCTGTCCTCCATCATCTCGGTCCACCAGTCTGTCCTCCATCACCTCTGTCCACCAGTCTGTCCTCCATCACCTCAGTCCACCAGTCTGTCATCCATCACCTCGGTCCACCAGTCTGTCCACCAGTCTGTCCTCCATCACCTCAGTCCATCAGTCTGTCCTCCATCACCTCAGTCCACCAGTCTGTCCTCCATCACCTCAGTCCACCAGTCTGTCCCCCATCACCCCGGTCCACCAGTCTGTCCCCCATCACCTCTGTCCACCAGTCTGTCCTCCATCACCCCGGTCCACCAGTCTGTCCCCCATCACCTCAGTCCACCAGTCTGTCCTCCATCACCTCAGTCCACCAGTCTGTCCCCCATCACCCCGGTCCACCAGTCTGTCCCCCATCACCTCTGTCCACCAGTCTGTCCTCCATCACCCCGGTCCACCAGTCTGTCCCCCATCACCTCAGTCCACCAGTCTGTCCTCCATCACCCCTGTCCACCAGTCTGTCCTCCATCACCTCGGTCCACCAGTCTGTCCTCCATCATCTCGGTCCACCAGTCTGTCCTCCATCACCTCTGTCCACCAGTCTGTCCTCCATCACCTCAGTCCACCAGTCTGTCATCCATCACCTCGGTCCACCAGTCTGTCCACCAGTCTGTCCTCCATCACCTCAGTCCATCAGTCTGTCCTCCATCACCTCAGTCCACCAGTCTGTCCTCCATCACCTCAGTCCACCAGTCTGTCCCCCATCACCCCGGTCCACCAGTCTGTCCTCCATCACCTCGGTCCAACAGTCTGTCCTCCATCACCTCGGTCCAACAGTCTGTCCTCCATCACCTCAGTCCACCAGTCTGTCCTCCATCACCTCAGTCCACCAGTCTGTCCTCCATCACCCCTATCCACCAGTCTGTCCTCCATCACCTCAGTCCACCAGTCTGTCCTCCATCACCTCGGTCCACCAGTCTGTCCACCAGTCTGTCCTCCATCACCTCGGTCCACCAGTCTGTCCCCCATCACCTCAGTCCACCAGTCTGTCCTCCATCACCTCAGTCCACCAGTCTGTCCTCCATCACCTCAGTCCACCAGTCTGTCCCCCATCACCCCGGTCCACCAGTCTGTCCCCCATCACCTCTGTCCACCAGTCTGTCCTCCATCACCCCGGTCCACCAGTCTGTCCCCCATCACCTCAGTCCACCAGTCTGTCCTCCATCACCTCAGTCCACCAGTCTGTCCCCCATCACCCCGGTCCACCAGTCTGTCCCCATCACCTCTGTCCACCAGTCTGTCCCCCATCACCTCTGTCCACCAGTCTGTCCTCCATCACCTCGGTCCACCAGTCTGTCCACCAGTCTGTCCTCCATCACCTCAGTCCATCAGTCTGTCCTCCATCACCTCAGTCCATCAGTCTGTCCTCCATCACCTCAGTCCACCAGTCTGTCCCCCATCACCCCGGTCCACCAGTCTGTCCTCCATCACCTCGGTCCAACAGTCTGTCCTCCATCACCTCCGTCCACCAGTCTGTCCTCCATCAACTCAGTCCACCAGTCTGTCCTCCATCACCCCTGTCCACCAGTCTGTCCTCCATCACCTCAGTCCACCAGTCTGTCCTCCATCACCTCGGTCCACCAGTCTGTCCACCAGTCTGTCCTCCATCACCTCGGTCCACCAGTCTGTCCCCCATCACCTCAGTCCACCAGTCTGTCCTCCATCACCTCAGTCCACCAGTCTGTCCTCCATCACCTCGGTCCAACAGTCTGTCCACCAGTCTGTCCTCCATCACCTCAGTCCACCAGTCTGTCCTCCATCACCTCAGTCCACCAGTCTGTCCTCCATCACCTCGGTCCAACAGTCTGTCCACCAGTCTGTCCTCCATCACCTCAGTCCACCAGTCTGTCCCCCATCACCTCAGTCCACCAGTCTGTCCTCCATCACCTCGGTCCACCAGTCTGTCTTCCATCACCTCAGTCCACCAGTCAGTCCACCAGTCTGTCCTCCATCACCTCGGTCCACCAGTCTGTCCTCCATCACCTCGGTCCACCAGTCTGTCCTCCATCACCTCAGTCCACCAGTCTGTCCCCCATCACCTCGGTCCACCAGTCTGTCCCCCATCACCTCTGTCCACCAGTCTGTCCCCATCACCTCAGTCCACCAGTCTGTCCTCCATCACCTCAGTCCACCAGTCTGTCCTCCATCACCTCAGTCCACCAGTCTGTCCTCCATCACCTCGGTCCAACAGTCTGTCCACCAGTCTGTCCACCAGTCTGTCCACCAGTCTGTCCTCCATCACCTCGGTCCACCAGTCTGTCCCCCATCACCTCAGTCCACCAGTCTGTCCCCCATCACCTCAGTCCACCAGTCAGTCCACCAGTCTGTCCTCCATCACCTCAGTCCACCAGTCTGTCCTCCATCACCTCAGTCCACCAGTCTGTCCCCCATCACCCCGGTCCACCAGTCTGTCCCCCATCACCTCTGTCCACCAGTCTGTCCTCCATCACCCCGGTCCACCAGTCTGTCCCCCATCACCTCAGTCCACCAGTCTGTCCTCCATCACCTCAGTCCACCAGTCTGTCCCCTATCACCCCGGTCCACCAGTCTGTCCCCCATCACCTCTGTCCACCAGTCTGTCCTCCATCACCCCGGTCCACCAGTCTGTCCCCCATCACCTCAGTCCACCAGTCTGTCCTCCATCACCCCTGTCCACCAGTCTGTCCTCCATCACCTCGGTCCACCAGTCTGTCCTCCATCATCTCGGTCCACCAGTCTGTCCTCCATCACCTCTGTCCACCAGTCTGTCCTCCATCACCTCAGTCCACCAGTCTGTCATCCATCACCTCGGTCCACCAGTCTGTCCACCAGTCTGTCCTCCATCACCTCAGTCCATCAGTCTGTCCTCCATCACCTCAGTCCACCAGTCTGTCCTCCATCACCTCAGTCCACCAGTCTGTCCCCCATCACCCCGGTCCACCAGTCTGTCCTCCATCACCTCGGTCCAACAGTCTGTCCTCCATCACCTCGGTCCAACAGTCTGTCCTCCATCACCTCAGTCCACCAGTCTGTCCTCCATCACCTCAGTCCACCAGTCTGTCCTCCATCACCCCTATCCACCAGTCTGTCCTCCATCACCTCAGTCCACCAGTCTGTCCTCCATCACCTCGGTCCACCAGTCTGTCCACCAGTCTGTCCTCCATCACCCCGGTCCACCAGTCTGTCCCCCATCACCTCAGTCCACCAGTCTGTCCTCCATCACCTCAGTCCACCAGTCTGTCCTCCATCACCTCAGTCCACCAGTCTGTCCCCCATCACCCCGGTCCACCAGTCTGTCCCCCATCACCTCTGTCCACCAGTCTGTCCTCCATCACCCCGGTCCACCAGTCTGTCCCCCATCACCTCAGTCCACCAGTCTGTCCTCCATCACCTCAGTCCACCAGTCTGTCCCCCATCACCCCGGTCCACCAGTCTGTCCCCATCACCTCTGTCCACCAGTCTGTCCCCCATCACCTCTGTCCACCAGTCTGTCCTCCATCACCTCGGTCCACCAGTCTGTCCACCAGTCTGTCCTCCATCACCTCAGTCCATCAGTCTGTCCTCCATCACCTCAGTCCATCAGTCTGTCCTCCATCACCTCAGTCCACCAGTCTGTCCCCCATCACCCCGGTCCACCAGTCTGTCCTCCATCACCTCGGTCCAACAGTCTGTCCTCCATCACCTCCGTCCACCAGTCTGTCCTCCATCAACTCAGTCCACCAGTCTGTCCTCCATCACCCCTGTCCACCAGTCTGTCCTCCATCACCTCAGTCCACCAGTCTGTCCTCCATCACCTTGGTCCACCAGTCTGTCCACCAGTCTGTCCTCCATCACCTCGGTCCACCAGTCTGTCCCCCATCACCTCAGTCCACCAGTCTGTCCTCCATCACCTCAGTCCACCAGTCTGTCCTCCATCACCTCGGTCCAACAGTCTGTCCACCAGTCTGTCCTCCATCACCTCAGTCCACCAGTCTGTCCTCCATCACCTCAGTCCACCAGTCTGTCCTCCATCACCTCGGTCCAACAGTCTGTCCACCAGTCTGTCCTCCATCACCTCAGTCCACCAGTCTGTCCTCCATCACCTCAGTCCACCAGTCCGTCCTCCATCACCTCGGTCCACCAGTCTGTCCTCCATCACCTCGGTCCACCAGTCTGTCCTCCATCACCTCAGTCCACCAGTCTGTCCTCCATCACCTCAGTCCACCAGTCTGTCCCCCATCACCCCGGTCCACCAGTCTGTCCCCCATCACCTCTGTCCACCAGTCTGTCCTCCATCACCCCGGTCCACCAGTCTGTCCCCCATCACCTCAGTCCACCAGTCTGTCCTCCATCACCCCTGTCCACCAGTCTGTCCTCCATCACCTCGGTCCACCAGTCTGTCCTCCATCATCTCGGTCCACCAGTCTGTCCTCCATCACCTCTGTCCACCAGTCTGTCCTCCATCACCTCAGTCCACCAGTCTGTCCTCCATCACCTCGGTCCACCAGTCTGTCCACCAGTCTGTCCTCCATCACCTCAGTCCATCAGTCTGTCCTCCATCACCTCAGTCCACCAGTCTGTCCTCCATCACCTCAGTCCACCAGTCTGTCCCCCATCACCCCGGTCCACCAGTCTGTCCTCCATCACCTCGGTCCAACAGTCTGTCCTCCATCACCTCGGTCCAACAGTCTGTCCTCCATCACCTCAGTCCACCAGTCTGTCCTCCATCACCTCAGTCCACCAGTCTGTCCTCCATCACCCCTATCCACCAGTCTGTCCTCCATCACCTCAGTCCACCAGTCTGTCCTCCATCACCTCGGTCCACCAGTCTGTCCACCAGTCTGTCCTCCATCACCTCGGTCCACCAGTCTGTCCCTCATCACCTCAGTCCACCAGTCTGTCCTCCATCACCTCAGTCCACCAGTCTGTCCTCCATCACCTCAGTCCACCAGTCTGTCCCCCATCACCCCGGTCCACCAGTCTGTCCCCCATCACCTCTGTCCACCAGTCTGTCCTCCATCACCCCGGTCCACCAGTCTGTCCCCCATCACCTCAGTCCACCAGTCTGTCCTCCATCACCTCAGTCCACCAGTCTGTCCCCCATCACCCCGGTCCACCAGTCTGTCCCCCATCACCTCTGTCCACCAGTCTGTCCCCCATCACCTCTGTCCACCAGTCTGTCCTCCATCACCTCGGTCCACCAGTCTGTCCACCAGTCTGTCCTCCATCACCTCAGTCCATCAGTCTGTCCTCCATCACCTCAGTCCACCAGTCTGTCCTCCATCACCTCAGTCCACTAGTCTGTCCCCCATCACCCCGGTCCACCAGTCTGTCCTCCATCACCTCGGTCCAACAGTCTGTCCTCCATCACCTCCGTCCACCAGTCTGTCCTCCATCAACTCAGTCCACCAGTCTGTCCTCCATCACCCCTGTCCACCAGTCTGTCCTCCATCACCTCTGTCCACCAGTCTGTCCACCAGTCTGTCCTCCATCACCTCGGTCCACCAGTCTGTCCCCCATCACCTCAGTCCACCAGTCTGTCCTCCATCACCTCAGTCCACCAGTCTGTCCTCCATCACCTCGGTCCAACAGTCTGTCCACCAGTCTGTCCTCCATCACCTCAGTCCACCAGTCTGTCCTCCATCACCTCAGTCCACCAGTCTGTCCTCCATCACCTCGGTCCAACAGTCTGTCCACCAGTCTGTCCTCCATCACCTCAGTCCACCAGTCTGTCCTCCATCACCACAGTCCACCAGTCCGTCCTCCATCACCTCGGTCCACCAGTCTGTCCTCCATCACCTCGGTCCACCAGTCTGTCCTCCATCACCTCAGTCCACCAGTCTGTCCTCCATCACCTCGGTCCACCAGTCTGTCCCCCATCACCTCGGTCCAACAGTCTGTCCTCCATCACCTCGGTCCAACAGTCTGTCCCCCATCACCTCGGTCCACCAGTCTGTCCTCCATCACCTCGGTCCACCAGTCTGTCCTCCATCACCTCAGTCCACCAGTCTGTCCTCCATCACCTCAGTCCACCAGTCAGTCCACCAGTCTGTCCTCCATCACCTCCTTCCAACAGTCTGTCCCCCATCACCTCTGTCCACCAGTCTGTCCTCCATCACCTCAGTCCACCAGTCTGTCCTCCATCACCTCAGTCCTCCAGTCTGTCCACCAGTCAGTCCACCAGTCTGTCCACCAGTCTGTCCACCAGTCAGTCCACCAGTCTGTCCACCAGTCTGTCCACCAGTCAGTCCACCAGTCTGTCCTCCATCACCTCTGTCCACCAGTCTGTCCTCCATCACCTCAGTCCACCAGTCTGTCCACCAGTCAGTCCACCAGTCGGTCCACCAGTCTGTCCCCCATCACCCCGGTCCACCAGTCTGTCCTCCATCACCTCGGTCCGCCAGTCTGTCCCCCATCACCTCGGTCCAACAGTCTGTCCTCCATCACCTCGGTCCACCAGTCTGTCCTCCATCACCTTAAGTCCATCAGTCTGTCCACCAGTCTGTCCACCAGTCTGTCCAACAGTCTGTCCAACAGTCTGTCCTCCATCACCTCGGTCCAACAGTCTGTCCTCCATCACCTCAGTCCACCAGTCTGTCCTCCATCACTTCGGTCCACCAGTCTGTCCTCCATCACCTCAGTCCACCAGTCTGTCCTCCATCACCTCAGTCCACCAGTCTGTCCTCCATCACCTCAGTCCACCAGTCTGTCCTCCATCACCTCAGTCCACCAGTCTGTCCTCCATCACCTCAGTCCACCAGTCTGTCCTCCATCACCTCAGTCCACCAGTCTGTCCTCCATCACCTCGGTCCAACAGTCTTTCCTCCATCACCTCAGTCCACCAGTCTGTCCTCCATCACCTCTGTCCACCAGTCTGTCCACCAGTCTGTCCTCCATCACCTCAGTCCACCAGTCTGTCCTCCATCACCTCGGTCCAACAGTCTGTCCTCCATCACCTCAGTCCACCAGTCTGTCCCCCATCACCTCGGTCCACCAGTCTGTCCTCCATCACCTCAGTCCACCAGTCTGTCCACCAGTCTGTCCTCCATCACCTCAGTCCACCAGTCTGTCCTCCATCACCTCTGTCCACCAGTCTGTCCTCCATCACCTCTGTCCACCAGTCTGTCCACCAGTCTGTCCACCAGTCTGTCCACCAGTCTGTCCACCAGTCTATCCTCCATCACCTCAGTCCACCAGTCTGTCCTCCATCACCTCTGTCCACCAGTCTGTCCACCAGTCTGTCCACCAGTCTGTCCACCAGTCTGTCCTCCATCACCTCTGTCCACCAGTCTGTCCTCCATCACCTCTGTCCAACAGTCTGTCCACCAGTCTGTCCACCAGTCTGTCCACCAGTCTGTCCACCAGTCTGTCCTCCATCACCTCAGTCCACCAGTCTGTCCTCCATCACCTCTGTCCACCAGTCTGTCCACCAGTCTGTCCTCCATCACCTCTGTCCACCAGTCTGTCCTCCATCACCTCTGTCCACCAGTCTGTCCTCCATCACCTCAGTCCACCAGTCTGTCCTCCATCACCTCTGTCCACCAGTCTGTCAACCAGTCTGTCCTCCATCACCTCTGTCCACCAGTCTGTCCTCCATCACCTCTGTCCACCAGTCTGTCCTCCATCACCTCTGTCCACCAGTCTGTCCTCCATCACCTCGGTCCACCAGTCTGTCCCCCATCACCTCTGTCCACCAGTCTGTCCTCCATCACCTCTGTCCACCAGTCTGTCCTCCATCACCTCTGTCCACCAGTCTGTCCTCCATCACCTCGGTCCACCAGTCTGTCCCCCATCACCTCTGTCCACCAGTCTGTCCTCCATCACCTCAGTCCACCAGTCTGTCCTCCATCACCTCTGTCCACCAGTCTGTCCCCCATCACCTCTGTCCACCAGTCTGTCCTCCATCACCTCAGTCCACCAGTCTGTCCCCCATCACCTCTGTCCACCAGTCTGTCCTCCATCACCTCAGTCCACCAGTCTGTCCTCCATCACCTCAGTCCACCAGTCTGTCCCCCATCACCCCGGTCCACCAGTCTGTCCCCCATCACCTCTGTCCACCAGTCTGTCCTCCATCACCCCGGTCCACCAGTCTGTCCCCCATCACCTCAGTCCACCAGTCTGTCCTCCATCACCCCTGTCCACCAGTCTGTCCTCCATCACCTCGGTCCACCAGTCTGTCCTCCATCATCTCGGTCCACCAGTCTGTCCTCCATCACCTCTGTCCACCAGTCTGTCCTCCATCACCTCAGTCCACCAGTCTGTCATCCATCACCTCGGTCCACCAGTCTGTCCACCAGTCTGTCCTCCATCACCTCAGTCCATCAGTCTGTCCTCCATCACCTCAGTCCACCAGTCTGTCCTCCATCACCTCAGTCCACCAGTCTGTCCCCCATCACCCCGGTCCACCAGTCTGTCCCCCATCACCTCTGTCCACCAGTCTGTCCTCCATCACCCCGGTCCACCAGTCTGTCCCCCATCACCTCAGTCCACCAGTCTGTCCTCCATCACCTCAGTCCACCAGTCTGTCCCCCATCACCCCGGTCCACCAGTCTGTCCCCCATCACCTCTGTCCACCAGTCTGTCCTCCATCACCCCGGTCCACCAGTCTGTCCCCCATCACCTCAGTCCACCAGTCTGTCCTCCATCACCCCTGTCCACCAGTCTGTCCTCCATCACCTCGGTCCACCAGTCTGTCCTCCATCATCTCGGTCCACCAGTCTGTCCTCCATCACCTCTGTCCACCAGTCTGTCCTCCATCACCTCAGTCCACCAGTCTGTCATCCATCACCTCGGTCCACCAGTCTGTCCACCAGTCTGTCCTCCATCACCTCAGTCCATCAGTCTGTCCTCCATCACCTCAGTCCACCAGTCTGTCCTCCATCACCTCAGTCCACCAGTCTGTCCCCCATCACCCCGGTCCACCAGTCTGTCCTCCATCACCTCGGTCCAACAGTCTGTCCTCCATCACCTCGGTCCAACAGTCTGTCCTCCATCACCTCAGTCCACCAGTCTGTCCTCCATCACCTCAGTCCACCAGTCTGTCCTCCATCACCCCTATCCACCAGTCTGTCCTCCATCACCTCAGTCCACCAGTCTGTCCTCCATCACCTCGGTCCACCAGTCTGTCCACCAGTCTGTCCTCCATCACCTCGGTCCACCAGTCTGTCCCCCATCACCTCAGTCCACCAGTCTGTCCTCCATCACCTCAGTCCACCAGTCTGTCCTCCATCACCTCAGTCCACCAGTCTGTCCCCCATCACCCCGGTCCACCAGTCTGTCCCCCATCACCTCTGTCCACCAGTCTGTCCTCCATCACCCCGGTCCACCAGTCTGTCCCCCATCACCTCAGTCCACCAGTCTGTCCTCCATCACCTCAGTCCACCAGTCTGTCCCCCATCACCCCGGTCCACCAGTCTGTCCCCATCACCTCTGTCCACCAGTCTGTCCCCCATCACCTCTGTCCACCAGTCTGTCCTCCATCACCTCGGTCCACCAGTCTGTCCACCAGTCTGTCCTCCATCACCTCAGTCCATCAGTCTGTCCTCCATCACCTCAGTCCATCAGTCTGTCCTCCATCACCTCAGTCCACCAGTCTGTCCCCCATCACCCCGGTCCACCAGTCTGTCCTCCATCACCTCGGTCCAACAGTCTGTCCTCCATCACCTCCGTCCACCAGTCTGTCCTCCATCAACTCAGTCCACCAGTCTGTCCTCCATCACCCCTGTCCACCAGTCTGTCCTCCATCACCTCAGTCCACCAGTCTGTCCTCCATCACCTCGGTCCACCAGTCTGTCCACCAGTCTGTCCTCCATCACCTCGGTCCACCAGTCTGTCCCCCATCACCTCAGTCCACCAGTCTGTCCTCCATCACCTCAGTCCACCAGTCTGTCCTCCATCACCTCGGTCCAACAGTCTGTCCACCAGTCTGTCCTCCATCACCTCAGTCCACCAGTCTGTCCTCCATCACCTCAGTCCACCAGTCTATCCTCCATCACCTCGGTCCAACAGTCTGTCCACCAGTCTGTCCTCCATCACCTCAGTCCACCAGTCTGTCCCCCATCACCTCAGTCCACCAGTCTGTCCTCCATCACCTCGGTCCACCAGTCTGTCTTCCATCACCTCAGTCCACCAGTCAGTCCACCAGTCTGTCCTCCATCACCTCGGTCCACCAGTCTGTCCTCCATCACCTCGGTCCACCAGTCTGTCCTCCATCACCTCAGTCCACCAGTCTGTCCCCCATCACCTCGGTCCACCAGTCTGTCCCCCATCACCTCTGTCCACCAGTCTGTCCCCATCACCTCAGTCCACCAGTCTGTCCTCCATCACCTCAGTCCACCAGTCTGTCCTCCATCACCTCAGTCCACCAGTCTGTCCTCCATCACCTCGGTCCAACAGTCTGTCCACCAGTCTGTCCACCAGTCTGTCCACCAGTCTGTCCTCCATCACCTCGGTCCACCAGTCTGTCCCCCATCACCTCAGTCCACCAGTCTGTCCCCCATCACCTCAGTCCACCAGTCAGTCCACCAGTCTGTCCTCCATCACCTCAGTCCACCAGTCTGTCCTCCATCACCTCAGTCCACCAGTCTGTCCCCCATCACCCCGGTCCACCAGTCTGTCCCCCATCACCTCTGTCCACCAGTCTGTCCTCCATCACCCCGGTCCACCAGTCTGTCCCCCATCACCTCAGTCCACCAGTCTGTCCTCCATCACCTCAGTCCACCAGTCTGTCCCCTATCACCCCGGTCCACCAGTCTGTCCCCCATCACCTCTGTCCACCAGTCTGTCCTCCATCACCCCGGTCCACCAGTCTGTCCCCCATCACCTCAGTCCACCAGTCTGTCCTCCATCACCCCTGTCCACCAGTCTGTCCTCCATCACCTCGGTCCACCAGTCTGTCCTCCATCATCTCGGTCCACCAGTCTGTCCTCCATCACCTCTGTCCACCAGTCTGTCCTCCATCACCTCAGTCCACCAGTCTGTCATCCATCACCTCGGTCCACCAGTCTGTCCACCAGTCTGTCCTCCATCACCTCAGTCCATCAGTCTGTCCTCCATCACCTCAGTCCACCAGTCTGTCCTCCATCACCTCAGTCCACCAGTCTGTCCCCCATCACCCCGGTCCACCAGTCTGTCCTCCATCACCTCGGTCCAACAGTCTGTCCTCCATCACCTCGGTCCAACAGTCTGTCCTCCATCACCTCAGTCCACCAGTCTGTCCTCCATCACCTCAGTCCACCAGTCTGTCCTCCATCACCCCTATCCACCAGTCTGTCCTCCATCACCTCAGTCCACCAGTCTGTCCTCCATCACCTCGGTCCACCAGTCTGTCCACCAGTCTGTCCTCCATCACCCCGGTCCACCAGTCTGTCCCCCATCACCTCAGTCCACCAGTCTGTCCTCCATCACCTCAGTCCACCAGTCTGTCCTCCATCACCTCAGTCCACCAGTCTGTCCCCCATCACCCCGGTCCACCAGTCTGTCCCCCATCACCTCTGTCCACCAGTCTGTCCTCCATCACCCCGGTCCACCAGTCTGTCCCCCATCACCTCAGTCCACCAGTCTGTCCTCCATCACCTCAGTCCACCAGTCTGTCCCCCATCACCCCGGTCCACCAGTCTGTCCCCATCACCTCTGTCCACCAGTCTGTCCCCCATCACCTCTGTCCACCAGTCTGTCCTCCATCACCTCGGTCCACCAGTCTGTCCACCAGTCTGTCCTCCATCACCTCAGTCCATCAGTCTGTCCTCCATCACCTCAGTCCATCAGTCTGTCCTCCATCACCTCAGTCCACCAGTCTGTCCCCCATCACCCCGGTCCACCAGTCTGTCCTCCATCACCTCGGTCCAACAGTCTGTCCTCCATCACCTCCGTCCACCAGTCTGTCCTCCATCAACTCAGTCCACCAGTCTGTCCTCCATCACCCCTGTCCACCAGTCTGTCCTCCATCACCTCAGTCCACCAGTCTGTCCTCCATCACCTTGGTCCACCAGTCTGTCCACCAGTCTGTCCTCCATCACCTCGGTCCACCAGTCTGTCCCCCATCACCTCAGTCCACCAGTCTGTCCTCCATCACCTCAGTCCACCAGTCTGTCCTCCATCACCTCGGTCCAACAGTCTGTCCACCAGTCTGTCCTCCATCACCTCAGTCCACCAGTCTGTCCTCCATCACCTCAGTCCACCAGTCTGTCCTCCATCACCTCGGTCCAACAGTCTGTCCACCAGTCTGTCCTCCATCACCTCAGTCCACCAGTCTGTCCTCCATCACCTCAGTCCACCAGTCCGTCCTCCATCACCTCGGTCCACCAGTCTGTCCTCCATCACCTCGGTCCACCAGTCTGTCCTCCATCACCTCAGTCCACCAGTCTGTCCTCCATCACCTCAGTCCACCAGTCTGTCCCCCATCACCCCGGTCCACCAGTCTGTCCCCCATCACCTCTGTCCACCAGTCTGTCCTCCATCACCCCGGTCCACCAGTCTGTCCCCCATCACCTCAGTCCACCAGTCTGTCCTCCATCACCCCTGTCCACCAGTCTGTCCTCCATCACCTCGGTCCACCAGTCTGTCCTCCATCATCTCGGTCCACCAGTCTGTCCTCCATCACCTCTGTCCACCAGTCTGTCCTCCATCACCTCAGTCCACCAGTCTGTCCTCCATCACCTCGGTCCACCAGTCTGTCCACCAGTCTGTCCTCCATCACCTCAGTCCATCAGTCTGTCCTCCATCACCTCAGTCCACCAGTCTGTCCTCCATCACCTCAGTCCACCAGTCTGTCCCCCATCACCCCGGTCCACCAGTCTGTCCTCCATCACCTCGGTCCAACAGTCTGTCCTCCATCACCTCGGTCCAACAGTCTGTCCTCCATCACCTCAGTCCACCAGTCTGTCCTCCATCACCTCAGTCCACCAGTCTGTCCTCCATCACCCCTATCCACCAGTCTGTCCTCCATCACCTCAGTCCACCAGTCTGTCCTCCATCACCTCGGTCCACCAGTCTGTCCACCAGTCTGTCCTCCATCACCTCGGTCCACCAGTCTGTCCCTCATCACCTCAGTCCACCAGTCTGTCCTCCATCACCTCAGTCCACCAGTCTGTCCTCCATCACCTCAGTCCACCAGTCTGTCCCCCATCACCCCGGTCCACCAGTCTGTCCCCCATCACCTCTGTCCACCAGTCTGTCCTCCATCACCCCGGTCCACCAGTCTGTCCCCCATCACCTCAGTCCACCAGTCTGTCCTCCATCACCTCAGTCCACCAGTCTGTCCCCCATCACCCCGGTCCACCAGTCTGTCCCCCATCACCTCTGTCCACCAGTCTGTCCCCCATCACCTCTGTCCACCAGTCTGTCCTCCATCACCTCGGTCCACCAGTCTGTCCACCAGTCTGTCCTCCATCACCTCAGTCCATCAGTCTGTCCTCCATCACCTCAGTCCACCAGTCTGTCCTCCATCACCTCAGTCCACTAGTCTGTCCCCCATCACCCCGGTCCACCAGTCTGTCCTCCATCACCTCGGTCCAACAGTCTGTCCTCCATCACCTCCGTCCACCAGTCTGTCCTCCATCAACTCAGTCCACCAGTCTGTCCTCCATCACCCCTGTCCACCAGTCTGTCCTCCATCACCTCAGTCCACCAGTCTGTCCTCCATCACCTCTGTCCACCAGTCTGTCCACCAGTCTGTCCTCCATCACCTCGGTCCACCAGTCTGTCCCCCATCACCTCAGTCCACCAGTCTGTCCTCCATCACCTCAGTCCACCAGTCTGTCCTCCATCACCTCGGTCCAACAGTCTGTCCACCAGTCTGTCCTCCATCACCTCAGTCAACCAGTCTGTCCTCCATCACCTCAGTCCACCAGTCTGTCCTCCATCACCTCGGTCCAACAGTCTGTCCACCAGTCTGTCCTCCATCACCTCAGTCCACCAGTCTGTCCTCCATCACCACAGTCCACCAGTCCGTCCTCCATCACCTCGGTCCACCAGTCTGTCCTCCATCACCTCGGTCCACCAGTCTGTCCTCCATCACCTCAGTCCACCAGTCTGTCCTCCATCACCTCGGTCCACCAGTCTGTCCCCCATCACCTCGGTCCAACAGTCTGTCCTCCATCACCTCGGTCCAACAGTCTGTCCCCCATCACCTCGGTCCACCAGTCTGTCCTCCATCACCTCGGTCCACCAGTCTGTCCTCCATCACCTCAGTCCACCAGTCTGTCCTCCATCACCTCAGTCCACCAGTCAGTCCACCAGTCTGTCCTCCATCACCTCCTTCCAACAGTCTGTCCCCCATCACCTCTGTCCACCAGTCTGTCCTCCATCACCTCAGTCCACCAGTCTGTCCTCCATCACCTCAGTCCTCCAGTCTGTCCACCAGTCAGTCCACCAGTCTGTCCACCAGTCTGTCCACCAGTCAGTCCACCAGTCTGTCCACCAGTCTGTCCACCAGTCAGTCCACCAGTCTGTCCTCCATCACCTCTGTCCACCAGTCTGTCCTCCATCACCTCAGTCCACCAGTCTGTCCACCAGTCAGTCCACCAGTCGGTCCACCAGTCTGTCCCCCATCACCCCGGTCCACCAGTCTGTCCTCCATCACCTCGGTCCGCCAGTCTGTCCCCCATCACCTCGGTCCAACAGTCTGTCCTCCATCACCTCGGTCCACCAGTCTGTCCTCCATCACCTTAAGTCCATCAGTCTGTCCACCAGTCTGTCCACCAGTCTGTCCAACAGTCTGTCCAACAGTCTGTCCTCCATCACCTCGGTCCAACAGTCTGTCCTCCATCACCTCAGTCCACCAGTCTGTCCTCCATCACTTCGGTCCACCAGTCTGTCCTCCATCACCTCAGTCCACCAGTCTGTCCTCCATCACCTCAGTCCACCAGTCTGTCCTCCATCACCTCAGTCCACCAGTCTGTCCTCCATCACCTCAGTCCACCAGTCTGTCCTCCATCACCTCAGTCCACCAGTCTGTCCTCCATCACCTCAGTCCACCAGTCTGTCCTCCATCACCTCGGTCCAACAGTCTTTCCTCCATCACCTCAGTCCACCAGTCTGTCCTCCATCACCTCTGTCCACCAGTCTGTCCACCAGTCTGTCCTCCATCACCTCAGTCCACCAGTCTGTCCTCCATCACCTCGGTCCAACAGTCTGTCCTCCATCACCTCAGTCCACCAGTCTGTCCCCCATCACCTCGGTCCACCAGTCTGTCCTCCATCACCTCAGTCCACCAGTCTGTCCACCAGTCTGTCCTCCATCACCTCAGTCCACCAGTCTGTCCTCCATCACCTCTGTCCACCAGTCTGTCCTCCATCACCTCTGTCCACCAGTCTGTCCACCAGTCTGTCCACCAGTCTGTCCACCAGTCTGTCCACCAGTCTATCCTCCATCACCTCAGTCCACCAGTCTGTCCTCCATCACCTCTGTCCACCAGTCTGTCCACCAGTCTGTCCACCAGTCTGTCCACCAGTCTGTCCTCCATCACCTCTGTCCACCAGTCTGTCCTCCATCACCTCTGTCCAACAGTCTGTCCACCAGTCTGTCCACCAGTCTGTCCACCAGTCTGTCCACCAGTCTGTCCTCCATCACCTCAGTCCACCAGTCTGTCCTCCATCACCTCTGTCCACCAGTCTGTCCACCAGTCTGTCCTCCATCACCTCTGTCCACCAGTCTGTCCTCCATCACCTCTGTCCACCAGTCTGTCCTCCATCACCTCAGTCCACCAGTCTGTCCTCCATCACCTCTGTCCACCAGTCTGTCAACCAGTCTGTCCTCCATCACCTCTGTCCACCAGTCTGTCCTCCATCACCTCTGTCCACCAGTCTGTCCTCCATCACCTCTGTCCACCAGTCTGTCCTCCATCACCTCGGTCCACCAGTCTGTCCCCCATCACCTCTGTCCACCAGTCTGTCCTCCATCACCTCTGTCCACCAGTCTGTCCTCCATCACCTCTGTCCACCAGTCTGTCCTCCATCACCTCGGTCCACCAGTCTGTCCCCCATCACCTCTGTCCACCAGTCTGTCCTCCATCACCTCAGTCCACCAGTCTGTCCTCCATCACCTCTGTCCACCAGTCTGTCCCCCATCACCTCTGTCCACCAGTCTGTCCTCCATCACCTCAGTCCACCAGTCTGTCCCCCATCACCTCTGTCCACCAGTCTGTCCTCCATCACCTCAGTCCACCAGTCTGTCCTCCATCACCTCTGTCCACCAGTCTGTCCTCCATCACCTCAGTCCACCAGTCTGTCCTCCATCACCTCAGTCCACCAGTCTGTCCTCCATCACCTCTGTCCACCAGTCTGTCCTCCATCACCTCTGTCCACCAGTCTGTCCTCCATCACCTCTGTCCAACAGTCTGTCCACCAGTCTGTCCACCAGTCTGTCCACCAGTCTGTCCACCAGTCTGTCCTCCATCACCTCAGTCCACCAGTCTGTCCTCCATCACCTCTGTCCACCAGTCTGTCCACCAGTCTGTCCTCCATCACCTCTGTCCACCAGTCTGTCCTCCATCACCTCTGTCCACCAGTCTGTCCTCCATCACCTCAGTCCACCAGTCTGTCCTCCATCACCTCTGTCCACCAGTCTGTCCACCAGTCTGTCCTCCATCACCTCTGTCCACCAGTCTGTCCTCCATCACCTCTGTCCACCAGTCTGTCCTCCATCACCTCTGTCCACCAGTCTGTCCTCCATCACCTCGGTCCACCAGTCTGTCCCCCATCACCTCTGTCCACCAGTCTGTCCTCCATCACCTCTGTCCACCAGTCTGTCCTCCATCACCTCTGTCCACCAGTCTGTCCTCCATCACCTCGGTCCACCAGTCTGTCCTCCATCACCTCAGTCCACCAGTCTGTCCTCCATCACCTCTGTCCACCAGTCTGTCATCCATCACCTCGGTCCACCAGTCTGTCCTCCATCACCTCAGTCCACCAGTCTGTCCTCCATCACCTCTGTCCACCAGTCTGTCATCCATCACCTCGGTCCACCAGTCTGTCTGGCCTGAATCAAATGCAAGGCCGTTCTCAACATTGTCAGTTGACAACAACATCATCAGGGTTGTTAAATGTTCCTATCTTAATCTGGCATCCCGGTGTGATTCTCTCTCTCTCTCTCTCAATTCAATTTCAATTTAAGAGCTTTATTGGCATGGGAAACATATGTTAACATTGCCAAAGCAAGTGATAATAAACACTTTGTGAAATAAACAATAAAAAATTAACAATAAACATTACACTCACAAAAGTTCCAAAAGAACAAAAATATTTTATAGTTAAAGTACAAAAGGGAAAATAAATAAGCATAAATATGTGTTGTATTGTACAATGGTGTTTGTTCTTCACTGGTTGACCTTTTCTTGTGGCAACAGGTCACACATCTTTCTGCTGTGATGTCACACTGTGGTATTTCACCCAGTAGATATGGGAGATTATCAAAATCGGGTTTGTTTTCAAATTCTTTGTTTGTATGTGTTATCAGAGGGATATATGTGTCTCTAATATGGTCCTACATTTGGCAGGAGGTTAGGAAGTGCAGCTCAGTTTCCACCTAATTCTGTGGACAGTGTGCACATAGCCTGTCTTCTCTTGAGAGCCAGGTCTGCCTGTGGTGGCCTTTTTCAATAGTAAGGCTATGCCCACTGAGTCTGTACATAGTCAAAGCTTTCCTTACGTTTAGGTCAGTCACAGTGGGTCAGGTTTGCATTCTAGTTTGCTCTGCAGTTTTGTTAATTCTCTCCAATGTTTCAAGTAATACTTTTCTTTTTTCTCATGATTTGGTTGGGTCTAATTGTGTTGCTGTCCCTGGGGCTCTGTGGGGTCTGTTTTTGTGAACAGAGAACCAGGACTAGCTTGCTTGGGGGGCTCTTCTCCAGGTTAATTTCTCTACAGGTGATGACTTTATTAATGAAGTTTTTGGAATCACTTCCTTTTAGGTGGTTGTAGAATTTAACGGTTCTTTTCTGGATTTTGATAATTATTGGGTATCGGCCTAATTCCTCTCTGAATGCATTATTTGATGTTGTACACTGAGGATATTTCTGCAGAATTCTGCATGCAGAGGCTCAATTTGGTGTTTGTCCCATTTTGTCAATTCTTAGTTTGTGAGCAGAACCCAGACCTCACAACCATAAATCCTAATTGTTATGTTGAATTTAATGTTCCTTTTGATGGCTTGGATAGTCCTTCTTGCTTTGTCTCTCCGATCGTTCACAGCTTTCGTTCACAGTTACCTGTGGCGCTGATATTGAGGCCGAGGTATGTATAATATGTATAATTGTTTTGTGTGCTCTCGGGCAACGGTGTCTAGATGGAATTTGTATTCGTGGTCCTGGCAACCGGACCTTTTTTGGAACCGCGTTTTGTTTGTCTTACTGAGATTTACTGTCGGGGCCCAGGTCTGTCGGGGCCCAGGTCTGTCGGGGCCCAGGTCTGTCGGGGCCCAGGTCTGTCGGGGCCCAGGTCTGTCGGGGCCCAGGTCTGTCGGGGCCCAGGTCTGTCGGGAACCAGGTCTGTCGGGGCCCAGGTCTGTCGGGGCCCAGGTCTGTCGGGGCCCAGGTCTGTCGGGGCCCAGGTCTGTCGGGGCCCAGGTCTGTCGGGGCCCAGGTCTGTCGGGGCCCAGGTCTGTCGGGGCCCAGGTCTGTCGGGAACCAGGTCTGTCGGGGCCCAGGTCTGTCGGGGCCCAGGTCTGTCGGGAACCAGGTCTGTCGGGGCCCAGGTCTGTCGGGGCCCAGGTCTGTCGGGGCCCAGGTCTGTCGGGGCCCAGGTCTGTCGGGGCCCAGGTCTGTCGGGGCCCAGGTCTGTCGGGGCCCAGGTCTGTCGGGGCCCAGGTCTGTCGGGGCCCAGGTCTGTCGGGAACCAGGTCTGTCGGGGCCCAGGTCTGTCGGGGCCCAGGTCTGTCGGGGCCCAGGTCTGTCGGGAACCAGGTCTGTCGGGGCCCAGGTCTGTCGGGGCCCAGGTCTGTCGGGGCCCAGGTCTGTCGGGGCCCAGGTCTGTCGGGGCCCAGGTCTGTCGGGGCCCAGGTCTGTCAGGGCCCAGGTCTGACAGAATCTGTGCAGAAGATCTAGGTGCTGCTGTAGGCCCTCTTGGGTTGGGGACAGAAGCACCAGATCATTGAGTAGACATTTGACTTCAGATTCTAGTAAGGTGAGGTCGGGTGCTGCAGACTGTTCTAGTGCCCTCGCCAATTTGTTGATATATATGTTGAAGAGGGCGGGGCGCTGCATCCCTCTCTAACCCCACGGCCCTGTGGGAAGAAATGTGTATGTTTTTAGCCAATTTTAACTGCACACTTGTTTGTGAACTTGGATTTTATAATATTGTATGTTTTTCCCCCCAACACCACTTTCCATCAATTTGTAAAGCAGACCCTCATGCCAAATTGAGTCAAAAGCTTTTTGGAAATCAACAAAGGATGAGAAGACTTTGCCTTTGTTTTGGTTTGTTTGTTTTCTCAATTAGGGTGTGCAGGGTGAGTATGTGGTCTGTCGTACGGTAATTTGCTAAAAAGCCAATTTGACATTTGCTCAGGACATTGTTTTCACTGAGGACATACAGTATATGAGTCTGCTGTTAATGATAATTCTCTCTCTCTCTCTGTCGTTTTTGTTTCTTTCCCTCTTGTTTGTCACCTTGATAGAAGGCTGGTAGTAGGCATAGTGTTTTAGGACAGGATAAACGTCAAATATTGCCCCAGAGGTACACACAATACACCCTGTATAAAAAAAAGAAACTTTGTAATCATATAGTACCGACTCACACATAATACATGTTGCACACTGCTCCAACACATTATCTTCAGGCTTTCGTGTCTTGTCTCCGAATTAGGGCTAGGGGGCCCCGCTAGCGGGACAACTTCCGGTGAAACTGGAGGGCCTTGTCTCTGAATTAGGGCTAGGGGTCCCCGCTAGCGGGACAACTTCCGGTGAAACTGGAGGGCCTTGTCTCTGAATTAGGGCTAGGGGGCCCCGCTAGCGGGACAACTTCCGGTGAAACTGGAGGGCCTTGTCTCTGAATTAGGGCTAGGGGTCCCCGCTAGCGGGACAATTTCCGGTGAAACTGGAGGGCCTTGTCTCTGAATTAGGGCTAGGGGTCCCCGCTAGCGGGACAACTTCCGGTGAAACTGGAGGGCCTTGTCTCTGAATTAGGGCTAGGGTTCCCCGCTAGCGGGACAACTACAGGTGAAACTGGAGGGCATGCATTTCAAATAAATAGGATAGGATTTAGGATTTCAAACATGTATGTACATATAGGATTCTTATATCGGCTGAAAGCTTAAATTCTTGTTTTCAGACAGGAAGTGGAGAGAAAAAGGGCCCTAAGAAGTTAACTTCCGGTGAAATTGCAGAGCGTGAAATTCAAACTACAGAATTATAAATATTTTACTTTCAGAAAATCACAAGGGTAATACATCAACATAAAGCTTAACTTCTTGTTAATCCAGCCGCCGTGTCAGATTTCAAATAGGCTTTACGGCGAAAGCACACAATGCCATTATCTGAGGACAGCGCCCCGCGTACAAAACCATGAAAAACATATTTCAACCAGGCAGATGTGACACGAAAGTTAGAAATAGCGATATAATAAATGCCTTACCTTTGATGATCTTCTTCTGTTGGCACTCCAAAAGGTCCCAGTTACATCACAAATGGTCCTTTTGTTCAATAAAGTCCTTCTTTATATCCATAAAAACTCAGTTTAGCTGGCGCGCTTCAGTCAATAATCTCCCAGTTTCCCTCCATCAAAATTCATACAAAATGAATCCCAAACGTTACTAAGACACTTTTCCAAACAAGTCAAACAACGTTTATAATCAAACATTAGGTACCCTAATACGTAAATAAACAATAAAATGTAAGATGGAGAATCGCTGTCTTTACCAGAGGAAAATACCAAAGAACGCGATCTCATTCAGCGCTTGAAAACAATACAGCCAACATGGGAGCCACCTAGAAAAACTAAAATTACTGGCAAATTTTTCCAAAAACCAACCTGAAACTCTTTCTAAAGACTGACATCGAGTGGAAGCCCTAGGAACTGCAATCTGAGAGGACTTTGCCTTTTAATAAAAGTGACAACCATTGAAAATAGTGGTAGGCTGAAATAGTTTTTTGGGGGGGATGGTTTGTCCTCGGGGTTTCGCCTGCCATATCAGTTCTGTTATACTCACAGACAATATTTTAACCGTTTTAGAAACTTTAGAGTGTTGTCTATTCAAATCGACCAATTATATGCATATCCTAGCTTCTGGGCTTTTCATCCGGGCGTGAAAATACTGCCCCCTACCCAAGAGAGGTTAACCTGTTTGGCGTGCAAGCCCGACGTCGGTACATTTATGACAACAGCCACTTCAAGTGCAGGGCGCGAAATTCAAAAGATATTTTTTTTAAATATTTAACTTTCACACATTAACAAGTTCAATACAGCATATGAAAGGTACACATCTCGTGAATCCAGCCAACATGTCCGATTTTTGAAATGTTTTACAGGGAAGACAAAATATGTAAATCTATTAGCTAACCACGTTAGCAAAAGACTCCACTTTTATTACTCCATCAGTTTTTGACTCCATCAGTAGCTATCACAAATTTGTCCAAATAAAGGTATAAATAGCCACTAACCAAGAAACAACCTCATCAGATGACAGTCTGATAACATATTTATTGTATAGCATATGTTTTTTTCAAAAAATGTGCATATTTCAGGTATAAATCATAGTTTACATTGCAGCTACATTCAAAAATTGCACCGAAAGCAGCCATAATATTTAAAGACACCAACGTCAAATACCTAATTACTCATCATAAAACATTTCTGAAAAATACATAGTGTACAGCAAATGAAAGACAGGCATCTTGTGATGCCAGACAATATTTCCGATTTATTAAGTGTTTTACAGTGAAAACAAAATGTAGCGTTATATTAGCTTAGCACAATAGCCAGAAACACTTGGGCGCCGGCGACTACGACAGACATATGAAATAACATCATAAATTGGGTCTTACTTTTGCTGATCTTTCATCAGAATGTTAAACAAGGTGTCCTTTGTCCAGATGAGTCGTTGTTTGGATTCAGAATGGCAACTTTCTCTCTCTATTTAGCAAGCGCGCTAGCCGGGTTGCACGGATCTCTCCATGTAAACAAACGGAAGAGAACGGAACACGGCAAAACTCCCGAAAAAATTTCAATAATCTGATGAAATCTATTGAAAAAACATACTTTACGATGATATGGTGACATGTATCAAATAAAATCAAAGCCGGAAATAATAGTCGCCTATAACGTCAGCAAAACAAAAGGCAACCCCACTGTCCAAATCGCGTTCTTCAGAGTACCGGAAATGGGGTACACGTCATTCCAAGAGGATTTATTCCATCCCTGATCGAGATAATCACCTCATTTCTTCTCTCACAGCCTTCTTGACACCCAGAGGAAGGTGTTTGACGTGCATGTATACTAATAGCTCTTGTGCCCATTTATAGGCAGGAAGAGGAAGAGAGCATCGATTTCAGACTTTGAACTTCCGGGTCAGGAAAAGTGCTGCAGAATGAGTTCTGTTTCACTCAGAGAAATAATTCAAACGGTTTTAGAAACTAGAGAGTGTTTTCTATCCAATAGTAATAATAATATGCATATTGTACGAGCAAGAATTGAGTACGAGGCTGTTTGAAATGGACACATTTTATCAGGCTACTCAATACTGCCCCTTGCAACCATAAGAAGTTAACCTGTCTAGGATCAGCGTGGCGCTAGCGGCACACCCCCCCCCCCCCAACTGAAAAACCAGTGCCGCGAAATTCAAAAAACATATTTTTTTTAAATATTTAACTTTCACACATTAAAGTCCAATACAGCTAATGAAAGACACAGATCTTGTGAATCCAGTCAACATGTCCGATTTTTAAAATGTTTTACAGGGAAGACACAATATGTAAAGATGTACATCTATTACCTAAAAACACATTAGCATAATCCACCATCTTTTATTTGTCCACCAACACCAGTAGCCATCACCAATTCGGCTAAACTAAGATATTTATAGCCCCTAACCAACAAAAAAACTCATTAGATGACAGTCTGATAACATATTTATGGTATGGGATAGGTTTTGTTAGAAAAAAGTGCATATTTCAGGTAGATGGCATAGGTTACAATTGCACCCACCGTCACAAATGGAATAGAAAAACTACTTAGAGCAACGTGTTTACCTACTTACTAATCATCAAACATTTCGTAAAAATACACAGCATACATGAATCGAAAGACACAGATCCTGTGAATACAGACAATATTTCAGATTTTCTAAGTGTCTTACAGCGAAAACACAATAAATCGTTATATTAGCATAGCACATAGCACATAGCAGCCCAGCATTGATTCTAGCCAAAGTGAGCGATAAAAGTCAACATCGCCAAAAGATATTAATTTTTTCACTAACCTTCTCAGAATTCTTCCGATGACACTCCTGTAACATCACATTACAACATGCATATACAGTTTGATCGCAAATGTTTACATTTAGCCACCAAAATCATGGTTAGACAATGTGAAATGTAGACAAGCTGGTCAGAAAATGTCCTTGCGCCACTTAGACAGTGATCTACTCTTATACATAAATACTCATAAACGTGACTAAAAAATATAGGGTGGACAGGGATTGATAGACAATTTAATTCTTAATACAATTGCGGAATTACATTTTTTAATTTATCCTTACTTTTCAATACAGTTTGCGCCAAGCGAAGCTACGTCAAAAAACATGGCGTCCTAAGCCACTAAAATGTTTCGACAGAAACACGATTTATCATAATAAAAATGTCCTACCTTGAGCTGTTCTTCCATCAGTATCTTGGGCAAAGGATCCTTTCTTGGGAGTAAACGTCTTTTGGTGGAAAGCTGTCCTCTTGCCATGTGGAAATGCCAACTGCGTTCGGGATGAACTGAAAAGCGTGCCCAACTATTCACATCGTTTCAAAAATAAATGTCCCAAAATCGCACTAAACGGATATAAATTGCTATAAAACGCTTTAAATTAACTACCTTATGATGTTTTTAACTCCTATAACGAGTGAAAAGATGACCGGAGAAATATAACAGGCTAAACTAACGCTTGGAACAGGAGAGGATCGGTGTCCTCCACGCGCGTGACGCACCAAGAAAAGACTTGCTAGCTACAGGGTTTTTTGATTTATAGGGCCTGTGAACGCGCAATCGACCCCATTGGAATCGTCATCACGTAAAGGCATCCAGGGGAAGATGTAAGAAGTGTCCGTATAGTCATAGCAATATCAGTGCCCTTTTAACTGACTTCAGAACAGTGGCCAACGTTTCTGAAATCTGAATCCATGTCAGGGAAATTGCTGTAGAATGGTCTCTGTTCCACTTAGAGACAAAATTTCAACTCCTATAGAAACTATGGACTGTTTTCTATCCAATAATAATAATAATATGCATATTGTACGATCAAGGATTTTGTGGGAAGCCGTTTCAAAAATTACCCAATTAGCATAAATAGTCTAAACAGCGCCCCCATCCCCAACAGGTTAATAAGTGAAATCTCCACCCGCCCGGGCCATGCAAAATGAATTCCACCAATATTACATCTGCGTCCTTCCATGACAGACACCAAAAATACATTAACATTATTTTATATTAAATCCATATTCTGCTCATCCGTCTCTTTGTGGTGTATCTGCACATAATAAGTGGCACGCTGATAAAGCAGATCACTATGACAACCGAGGAACGCAGGGCAGGACCAACTAGTGAATCATGGTGATTAACACAGGACAGGATCAGCTAGTGAATTATGTTGAGGAACACAGGCCAGGATCAACTAGTGAATTATGTTGAGGAACGCAGGGCAGGATCAACTAGTGAATCATGTTGAGGAACACAGGGCAGGATCAACTAGTGAATCATGGTGATGAACACAGGACAGGATCAACTAGTGAATCATGGTGGAATGTGAGCACCCACATCCTGGGGTTGAGGATGGACAGAATGAAAGATTTGGAACTAGGAAGTCACGAAATATTGAACATGTCCTAGTTGTCGTATAGGGTATGCCCAGCGTAAAATCTTGAGTCGGAAATTATTTCAAATCGGCACTAAGCCAACATTGATAACGAGTGAAGTCACCGAGGACATGGCCGATGCTCTCCGCTGGAGCCGATTAGATAGGCTATACTGTTCACTCAACTAAATTAAGATTTTGAATAGCTAAAAGACAGATTAGCGTATTTTCATTGTATTTTCTGTACAGCAATAGCCCTTTGCTTTCAAAACTATGGTTTTCCCGCAATTGTTTTTCCAAAATATTACGATATGCCTGGCTGGGCCTCTGATTTTCACTGTCAGTCTCAACTCTAAAAGAGATTGATTTGGTATTTTCTGCTTGGCCCAAATGGCGTGCCCTTTCCGACTGTAGTCATGGTGATTTAAAACAATCCACAGCTTTTTCTTTTTTTTTTATATAAAGCCAGATCATGCCTTCTGTTGTAGTATTTATTTTGAATTATTTGACATTTCTGTAAAGACAGGAGTAGGATAATTAGGCTATATAATTTGGGCAAATAAATTCAATTCACTTTAGGAGGAAGCTTAGCTAATCACATGGACGTGCCACCTTTGTTGCCCTGGGATACTACAGGAAATATCCTTTGTTGCCCTGGGATAGTATAGGAAATATCCCTTGTTGCCCTGGGATAGTATAGGAAATATCCCTTGTTGCCCTGGGATAGTATAGGAAATATCCCTTGTTGCCCTGGGATAGTATAGGAAATATCCCTTGTTGCCCTGGGATACTACAGGAAATATCCTTTGTTGCCCTGGGATAGTATAGGAAATATCCCTTGTTGCCCTGGGATAGTATAGGAAATATCCCTTGTTGCCCTGGGATAGTATAGGAAATATCCCTTGTTGCCCTGGGATAGTATAGGAAATATCCCTTGTTGCCCTGGGATAGTATAGGAAATATCCCTTGTTGCCCTGGGATAGTATAGGAAATATCCCTTGTTGCCCTGGGATAGTATAGGAAATATCCTTTGTTGCCCTGGGATAGTATAGGAAATATCCCTTGTTGCCCTGGGATAGTATAGGAAATATCCCTTGTTGTCCTGGGATACTACAGGAAATATCCCTTGTTGCCCTGGGATACTACAGGAAATATCCCTTGTTGCCCTGGGATACTACTGGAAATATCCCTTGTTGCCCTGGGATACTACAGGAAATATCCCTTGTTGTCCTGGGATACTACAGGAAATATCCCTTGTTGCCCTGGGATACTACAGGAAATATCCCTTGCTCACCGAAATAATGTATTAAATCGATAGAAGGAATGCTTCAATCTAGTTGACATTGATAAAGTTTAGTTTCTGCTTCTCCTGCACAGCAAAGGCGTATAAAGACCAGGGAGAAAAATGTAATAACTCTCAAAAAACAGGAAAGATTTTCTGTTAGGCTGGTTTCAAGGAAATTAAAAGCTGTGAAAACTACACAAAATGTTTCTGATACGATTACAGTTCTGCTTGGATGCATATTGTATGTGGTTGGAGAACAATCAGCTTTTATGATGCTGATAAAGATTGCACTTTTATAGACGGTCCCTAACTGTACTTGAAGAACTATCAGCTTAGATGAAGCTGATAGAGATAGCACCTTTACAGACACTACTTCAACCACAGTTAGGGACCATCAGCTTTTATGATGATGATAACGGTAGTACCTTTACAGACGGTCCCTAACCGCACATCCATTCTCTCAAAATGCTGAAATAAATAAATCATATTTCTCCACTCCTTTTGCTGAGTCAAAATATACATTTGGTGTATCTTTTTACTGCAACAAAATGCTTAATTTAGCAGGAGTTATGATAGGCTATGTGAGAGGTTATAGACATCAGGCTACTATTCCATTTAACCCGTCTGAACAGCAGCCTATAGATACCCTTGACGTGACATTTTGAAGTCCCCATCTTGTGAAAGTCGAAGTTGTATAGGGCCTCACTATCATCACACATAACATAGCAGCAGGCAATGCTATCATCCTCTTTTAACGTTTCACCAAATATTTACCAAACATCAGGCTACTGTCCCATTCCCCTTTCTATTTATTTGTAACTCTCGATGTCGCAGCTATCCTCTTATTGAATTAAACTCCGACACCGGGGGGGGGGGGGGACTGTGTGTTATCAGTCAACCTGCGCATTACTCACACAAACACACACACATATAAAAACACTACTGAGGCACTATATTGTAGCTAATTGGTCCAATATATGAACAGCATGAAAGTCAACATGCTGCTTATATATTTTTTTAAGTGTTAGATACAGACAATGGAAAACGAGAGAGCGAGAGAGAGGGAGAGCATAAGGAGATGGAGAGAGACATAAGGAGAGAGACAT
The DNA here is from genome assembly GCF_029448725.1 of Salvelinus fontinalis. Lineage (NCBI taxonomy): Eukaryota > Metazoa > Chordata > Actinopteri > Salmoniformes > Salmonidae > Salvelinus > Salvelinus fontinalis. The sequence continues at coordinate 32,222 of NW_026600410.1, read as the reverse complement.
AAGGAGAGAGAGATAATGAGAGAGAGACAAAAGGCGAGAGAGAGAGACATAAGGAGAGGGACAAAAGGCGAGAGAGGGAGAAATAATGAGAGAGAGAGACATAAGAAGAGAGACAAATGGCGAGAGACATAAGGAGAAAGAAAGACAGAGTGAGAGAGAGGGAGAGACATAAGGAGAGAGAGACAGAGAGAGGGAGAGACATAAGGAGAGAGAGATAGACAAGGAGAGAGACATAAGGAGAGAGACATAAGGAGAGAGAGACAAAAGGAGAGAGACATAAGGAGAGAGACATAAGGAGAGAGAGACAAAAGGAGAGAGACATAAGGAGAGAGACATAAGGAGAGAGAGACATAAGGAGAGAGACATAAGGAGAGAGAGACATAAGGAGAGAGACATAAGGAGAGAGAGACAAAAGGAGAGAGACATAAGGAGAGAGACATAAGGAGAGAGAGACAGAGAGAGGGAGAGACAAAAGAAGAGAGACAAAATGAGGGAAAGGGAGACATAAGGAGAGAGAAAGCCAGTATGAGAGAGAGGGAGAGACATAAGGAGAGAGAGAGAGAGAACAATACATAAGGAGAGAGAGACATAAGGAGAGATACTAAAACTCTTTAACATCATCCTTAGCTCTGGCATCTTCCCCAATATTTGGAACCAAGGACTTATCACCCCAATCCACAAAAGTGGAGACAAATTTGACCCCAATAACTACCGTGGGATATGCGTCAACAGCAGCCTTGGGAAAATCCTCTGCATTATCATTAACAGCAGACTCGTACATTTCCTCAATGAAAACAATGTACTGAGCAAATGTCAAATTGGCTTTTTACCAAATTACCGTACAACAGACCATGTGTTCACCCTGCACACCCTAATTGACAAGCAAACAAACCAAAACAAAGGCAAAGTCTTCTCATGGTTTGTTGATTTCAAAAAAGCCTTCGACTCAATTTGTCATGAGGGCGTGCTTTACAAATTGATGGAAAGTGGTGTTGGGGGAAAAGCATACAATATTATAAAATCCATGTACACAGACAACAAGTGTGTATTTAAAATAGGCAAAAAACACACATTTCTTTCCACAGGGCCGTGGGGTGAGACAGGGATGCAGCTTAAGCCCCACCCTCTTCAACATTTATATCAATTGGCGCGGGCACTAGAACAGTCTGCAGCACCCGGCCTCACCCAACTAGAATCTTAGGTCAAAAGTCTACTGTTTGCTGATGATCTGGTGCTTCTGTCCCCAACCAAGGAGGGCCTACAGCAGCACCTAGATCTTCTGCACAGATTATGTCCGACCTGGGCCCTGACAGTAAATCTCAGTAAGACCAAAATAATGGTGTTCCAAAAAAGGTCCAGTCACCAGGACCACAAATACAAATTCCATCTAGACACCGTTGCCCTAGAGCACACAAAAAACTATACATACCTTGGCCTACACATCAGCACCACAGGTAACTTCCGCAATGCTGTGAACAATCTGAGAGACAAGGGAAGAAGGGCCTTCTATGCCATCAAAAGGAACATAAAATTCAACATACCAATTAGGATCTGGCAAAAAATACTTGAATCAGTCATAGAGCCCATTGCCCTTTATGGTTGTGAGGTCTGGGGTCCGCTCACCAACCAAGATTTCACAAAATGGGACAAACACCAAATTGAGACTCTGCATGCAGAATTCTGCAAAAATATCCTCTGTGTACAACGTAGAACACCAAATAATGCATGCAGAGCAGAAATAGGCCGATACCCACTAATTAGCAAAATCCAGAAAAGAGACGTTAAATTCTACAACCACCTAAAAGGAAGCGATTCCCAAACCTTCCAAAACAAAGCCATCACCTACAGAGAGATGAACCTGGAGAAGAGTCCCCTAAGTAGGCTGGTCCTGGGGCTCTGGACAGCAGCACAAATAGACCCAAGCAAATCATGAGGAAACAAAAAGATAATTACTTGACACATTGGAAAGAATTAACAAAAAAACTGAGCAAACTAGAATGCTATATGGCCTTAAACAGAGAGTACACAGTGGCAGAATACCTGATCACTGTGACTGACCCAAACTCAAGGAAAGCTTTGACTATGTACAGACTCAGTGAGCATAGCCTTGCTATTGAGAAAGGCAGACATGTAGGCAGACATGGCTCTCAAGAGAAGACAGGCTATGTGCACACTGTATATATACATAATATGACATTTGCAATGTCTTTATTGTTTTGAAAATTCTGTATGTGTAATGTTTAATGTTAATTCTTATTGTTTATTTCACTTTTGTATATTATCTACCTCACTTGCTTTGGCAATGTTAACACATGTTTCCCATGCCAATAAAGCCCCTTGAAATGAATTGAGAGACATAAGGAGAGAGGGAGACATAAGGAGATAGAGACAGAAGGAGACAGAAAAAGACATAATGAGAGAGAGAAAGACAAGAGAGAGAGAGACATGGAGAGAGAGAGAGAGACATAATGAGTGAGAGAGAGAAAGACATAAGGAGAGAGATAACAAAAGAGAGACATACGGACAGAAAGGGAGACATAAGGAGAGAGATAAGGAGAGATAGGGAGAGACTTAGGGAGAGAGATAAGGAGAGAGAGGGAGAGACATAAGGAGAGAGATAAGGAGAGATAGATAAGGAGAGAGAGGGAGAGACATAAGGAGAGAGATAAGGAGAGAGAGGGGGAGACATAAGGAGAGAGATAAGGAGAGAGAGGGAGAGACATAAGGAGAGATAGATAAGGAGAGAGAGGGAGAGACATAAGGAGAGATAGATAAGGAGAGAGAGGGAGAGACATAAGGAGAGAGATAAGGAGAGAGAGGCAGAGACATAAGGAGAGAGAGAGGGAGAGACATAAGGAGAGAGATAAGGAGAGAGAGGGAGAGACATAAGGAGAGAGATAAGGAGAGAGAGGGAGAGACATAAGGAGAGAGAGGGGGAGACATAAGGAGAGAGAGGGAGAGACATAAGGAGAGAGAGGGAGAGACATAAGGAGAGAGAGGGAGAGACATAAGGAGAGAGAGAGATAAGGAGAGAGAGGGAGAGACATAAGGAGAGAGAGAGACATAAGGAGAGAGAGGGGGAGAGAGAGGGAGAGACATAAGGAAAGAGAGGGGGAGAGAGAGGGAGAGACATAAGGAGAGAGATAAGGAGAGAGAGGGAGAGACATAAGGAGAGAGATAAGGAGAGAGAGGGAGAGACATAAGGAGAGAGAGGGGGAGACAAGGATAGAAAGACATAATGAGAGAGAGAAATAAATAAGGAGAGAGACATAAGGAAGGAGAGCCAAGGAGAGAGAAGGAGAGATATATACGGAGAAAGAGAGAGACATAAGGAGAGAGAGAGAGCGAAGGAGAGAGAGAGAGAAAGAGAGATAAGGAGAGAGAGACACTGAGAGAGAGACAGACCTAAGGAGAGAGAGAGAGACACAAGGAGAGAGACACATAATGAGAGAGAGAAAGACATAAGGAGAGACATAAGGAGAGAGAGAGAGATAAGGAGAGAGAGAAAGACATAAGGAGAGAGATAAATACATAAGGAGAGAGATAAGGAGAGAGAGAGACCATGAGAGAGAGAGACATATGGATAGAGAGCGGTAGAGTTAGAGAGAGACATAAGGAGAGAGAAAGATAGAGAGAGAGAGACATAAGGAGAGAGAAAGATAGATAGAGAGAGACATAAGGAGAGAGTCTTTAAATCATTAAATTTCAGGCAGAGGGTAAAGTGCTTCTTTGTGGAGATTTCAATGCAAGAACAGGTTCTGAGCCTGACTACACTGATGAGGGAGGTAACCACCACATATTTGGACACCCCTCCTTGTACAGTAGCCCTATTATAAATAATAGGGACTCTTTAGGTCAGTTTACTTACTGCTCAGCTCTTGGGACAAGTGTAGTCGATTATGCCATCACGGACATTGACCCCTCTTCCATTAGTGCATTCACTGTCAGACCACAGACACCGTTGTCAGATCACAGTCAGATCAACATGTCTCTGAAGACATTAACAGGCAATATTAATTCAAAACAACAGCCCAATACACTCTACAACATAAACCAATCGTACAGATGGGGTCAAAACCGTGCAGAAACATTGAACTCAACTGAAATGATGAACCCTATACAGTTCTTATATATATATCACAATACCAAAAGAATAAAGGTGTCAATTCGGCTATTCAAAATACCAATTGCATGTTCCAAAAAAGCAGCAACGAAAGCAAATTTGAGAAAACCAAAGAAATGCAACATCAGAAACAAAAAACAAAATGTTTCTGACAAATGGTTTGATAATGAATGTAAAACAATTAGAAAACACCTAAGACAAATGTCAAACAAAAACTTTGAAACTCTGAAACAGTATAAACATACACTGAAACGCAAGAAACTGAATTATACCAACAAGACACTTGATGAAATTGAAAACGCAATTGACCAAAATCAATTCTGGGACATGTGAAACAATTTAAGCAATACAAAGCCATAAGAATTAGCAATACGAGATGAAGGAATTTGGAAAAGTTATTTTGATTATCTATACAAAAACATCCCACATAAAGACAACAGAACCAATTAGAAATTAAAGAAAAATTGAACATCCTTGAATCAGTCATTAAAAACAACCAAAATCCATTAGATTACCCAATAACCCAACAAGAACTAAATGAAAAGCTCAAATCTATTAAATCAAAGAAGGCTTGTGGTCTTAGTTAAAATCAGAAATGAAATTCTGAAGAACAACTCAACTGAGTTGCAAAATGCTTAAAATGTTCAACATGGTTTTCACTTCTGGCTGCTTCCGTGTTGCCTGTAACCAGGGGCTCATCTCCCCGATCCACAAAAGTGGAGACAAATCAGACCACAATAATTACAGAGGAATTTGCAGTAGGGACGACCAGGGATGTTCTCTGTTTAGTGAGTCCTCCAGATCAGAGGCAGTAGGGACGACCAGGGATGTTCTCTGTTTAGTGAGTCCTCCAGGTCAGAGACAGTAGGGACGACCAGGGATGTTCTCTGTTTAGTGAGTCCTCCAGATCAGAGGCAGTAGGGATGACCAGGGATGTTTTCTGTTTAGTGAGTCCTCCAGGTCAGAGACAGTAGGGATGACCAAGGATGTTCTCTGTTTAGTGAGTCCACCAGATCAGAGGCAGTAGGGATGACCAGGGATGTTCTCTGTTTAGTGAGGCCTCCAGATCAATCGGCAGTAGGGATGACCAGGGATGTTCTCTGTTTAGTGAGTCCGTCAGATCAGAGGCAGTAGGGATGACCAGGGATGTTCTCTGTTTAGTGAGGCCTCCAGATCAGAGGCAGTAGGGATGACCAGGGATGTTCTCTGTTTAGTGAGTCCTCCAGATCAGAGGCAGTAAGGATGACCAGGGATGTTCTCTGTTTAGTGAGTCCACCAGATCAGAGGCAGTAAGGATGACCAGGGATGTTCTCTGTTTAGTGAGTCCTCCAGATCAGAGGCAGTAAGGATGACCAGGGATGTTCTCTTTTTAGTGCCCCCTCCCAGATCAGAGACAGTAGGGGTGACCAGGGTTGCTCTCTGTTTAGTTAGTCCTCCAGATCAGAGGCAGTAGGGGTGACCAGGGATGCTCTCTGTTTAGTTAGTCCTCCAGATCAGAGGCAGTAGGGATGACCAGGGATGTTCTCTGTTTAGTTAGTCCTCCAGATCAGAGGCAGTAGGGATGACCAGGGATGTTCTCTGTTTAGTGAGTCCTCCAGATCAGAGGCAGTAGGGATGACCAGGGATGTTCTCTGTTTAGTGAGTCCTCCAGATCAGAGGCAGTAGGGATGACCAGGGATGTTCTCTGTTTAGTGAGTCCTCCAGATCAGAGGCAGTAGGGATGACCAGGGATGTTCTCTGTTTAGTGAGTCCTCCAGATCAGAGGCAGTAGGGATGACCAGGGATGTTCTCTGTTTAGTGATTCCTCCAGATCAGAGACAGTAAGGATGACCAGGGATGTTCTCTGTTTAGTGAGTCCTCCAGATCAGAGGCAGTAGGGATGAGCAGGGATGTTCTCTGTTTAGTGAGTCCTCCAGATCAGAGGCAGTAAGGATGACCAGGGATGTTCTCTGTTTAGTGAGTCCTCCAGATCAGAGGCAGTAAGGATGACCAGGGATGTTCTCTGTTTAGTGAGTCCTCCAGATCAGAGGCAGTAGGGATGACCAGGGATGTTCTCTGTTTAGTGAGTCGTCCAGATCAGAGGCAGTAAGGATGACCAGGGATGTTCTCTGTTTAGTGAGTCTGTCAGATCAGAGGCAGTAAGGATGACCAGGGATGTTCTCTGTTTAGTGAGTCTGTCAGATCAGAGGCAGTAAGGATGACCAGGGATGTTCTCTGTTTAGTGAGTCTGTCAGATCAGAGGCAGTAGGGATGACCAGGGATGTTCTCTGTTTAGTGAGTCCTCCAGATCAGAGGCAGTAAGGATGACCAGGGATGTTCTCTGTTTAGTGAGTCCCCCAGATCAGAGGCAGTAGGGACGACCGGGGATGTTCTCTGTTTAGTGAGGCCTCCAGATCAGAGGCAGTGGGGATGACCAGGGATGTCCTCTGTTTAGTGAGGCCTCCAGATCAGAGGCAGTAGGGATGACCAGGGATGTTCTCTGTTTAGTGAGGCCTCCAGATCAGAGGCAGTAGGGATGACCAGGGATGTTCTCTGTTTAGTGAGTCGTCCAGATCAGAGGCAGTAGGGATGACCAGGGATGTTCTCTGTTTAGTGAGTCCTCCAGATCAGAGGCAGTAAGGATGACCAGGGATGTTCTCTTGATATGTGTGTGAATTGGAGCATTATCCTGTCCTGCTAAACATTCAAAATGTAACGAGTACTTTTGGGTGTCAGGGAAAATATATGGAGTAAAAAAGTACATAATTTTGTTGTGAAAATAGAAGTTGTCGAAAATATGAATAGTAAAGCACAGATACGAAACAAAACTACTTAAGTAATACTTTAAAGTATTTCTACTTAAGTACTTTACACCATCGATACAGAATATGGTGGCCTTTGGGATGCAGAACAGAATGACAAGGTGAGAAGGGGGCGATCCCTTTAACCGGGATTAGTAGCCAACGCTAGATCACTTCAATTCACCAGTAATCATCTCTGACATTAGAGGGGAACGGGCCGACACGTGAACGATTCTCCAACCTCCATCCTCTCCCCTCACCGCCCCTCTCACACCCACCTCACTGCCATTCCCACACTACCACCGTTCAATGCATATCAATGATGAACATGGTCTGTGTCCCAAATGGAACCCTAGTCCTTATGTCTGAGGGATACAGAGCCATAGTGCCGTGGTTAAAACAAGTGCACTGTATAGGGAATAAAGTGGTATTTGGGACACAGGCCATGTTTTTTATGATTCTCCTCTCCCTCTCTTATTCTTCCTCCCCTCTCGCATTTCTTCGTTCTGTTCGTTCCCACGTATATTGTCTCCTTCCTTCGGGGCGTTTGTGTCCTTTAAAATAGACCAAGATGAGAGATCCTTCCACGTCAACTTTCATCACTCTGTTCATATGTCACTTCCACCGTCGTGTCAATGGTGCCCTTCATGAAAACACTTCTGGTTCATCAGCGAATGTCAAACTCTGTGACAACATAAAGGTCACTAAACCCTAGTGGTGGCTTCTCTGTGACAACATAAAGGTCACTAAACCCTAGTGGTGGCTTCTCTGTGTTTTAATGCGCTTTGGGATTATCTGACGGGTGTGGGGTTTCAAGGAGCTGTTTGACTGGGTGTGTGTGTGTGTGTGTGTGTGTGTGTGTGTGTGTGTGTGTGTGTGTGTGTGTGTGTGTGTGTGTGTGTGTGTGTGTGTGTGTGTGTGTGTGTGTGTCGGTGTGTGTCGGTGTGTGGCGGTCTGTGTGGATTAGGTTATCAATGTGGGTTAGGTTACCAATGTGGGTTAGGTTACCAATGTGGGTTAGGTTACCAATGTGGGTTAGGTTATCAATGTGGATTAGGTTACCAATGTGGATTAGGTTACCAATGTGGATTAGGTTATCAATGTGGGTTAGGTTATCAATGTGGGTTAGGTTATCAATGTGGATTAGGTTACCAATGTGGATTAGGTTACCAATGTGGATTAGGTTATCAATGTGGGTTAGGTTACCAATGTGGGTTAGGTTATCAATGTGGATTAGGTTACCAATGTGGATTAGGTTACCAATGTGGATTAGGTTATCAATGTGGGTTAGGTTACCACTGTGGGTTAGGTTATCAATGTGGATTAGGTTATCAATGTGGGTTAGGTTATCAATGTGGATTAGGTTACCAATGTGGGTTAGGTTACCAATGTGGATTAGGTTATCAATGTGGGTTAGGTTACCAATGTGGGTTAGGTTATCAATGTGGGTTAGGTTACCAATGTGGGTTAGGTTATCAATGTGGGTTAGGTTACCAATGTGGGCAGAGAGAGAGAGATTAATATAAAGCAGAGGAGTCTTTACCTGGGACGTCTGTGAGGGAGCTCCTAGAGCCAGTGAGAGTCTATAACTGGGATGTCTGTGAGGCAAATCCTAGAGACAATAGGATCCTTTACCTGGGACGTCTGTGAGGGAGCTCCTAGAGACAATAGGATCCTTTACCTGGGACGTCTGTGAGGGAGCTCCTAGAGACAATAGGATCCTTTACCTGGGACGTCTGTGAGGGAGCTCCTAGAGCCAATTAGGATTCTTTACCTGGGATGTCTGTGAGGGAGCTCCTAGAGACAATAGGATCCTTTACCTGGGATGTCTGTGAGGGAGCTCCTAGAGCCAGTAGGATTCTTTACCTGGGATGTCTGTGAGGGAGCTCCTAGAGCCAGTAGGATCCTTTACCTGGGATGTCTGTGAGGGAGCTCCTAGAGCCAGTAGGATCCTTTACCTGGGATGTCTGTGAGGGAGCTCCTAGAGCCAGTAGGATCCTTTACCTGGGATGTCTGTGAGGGAGCTCCTAGAGCCAGTAGGATCCTTTACCTGGGATGTCTGTGAGGGAGCTCCTAGAGCCAGTGGGAGTCTCTAACTGGGACGTCTGTGAGCGTGTTGCAGGACTCTTCTAACACATTACTAATAATCAGGAGAGAGCAGACACCCAAGGTGCCCCAATACACCTCCTCCAGAGTCCCCCTCTCCCTCTCTCCCCCTCTCCCTCTCTCCCTCTCTCGTTCCCTCCTTCTCTCCCTCCATCTCTCTCTCCCTCTCCCCCACTCCCTCTCTCCCTCTCTCCCTCTCTCCCTCTCTCCCTCTCTCCCCCTCTCCCTCTCTCTCTCTCTCTCTCCCTCTCTCCCTCCATCTCTCTCTCCCTCTCTCCCTCTCTCCCTCTCTCCCTCTCTCCCTCTCTCGTTCCCTCCTTCTCTCCCTCCATCTCTCTCTCCTTCCATCCCTCTCTCCCTCTCTCCCTCTCTCCCTCTCTCCCTCTCTCGTTCCCTCCTTCTCTCCCTCCATCTCTCTCTCCCTCCATCCCTCTCTCCTTCCATCTCTCTCTCCCTCTCTCCCTCCGTCTCTCTCTCCCTCCATCCCTCTCTCCTTCCATCTCTCTCTCCCTCTCTCCCTCCATCTCTCTCTCCATCTGTCTCTCTCCCTCTCCTTCTCTCCCTCCATCTCTCTCTCTCTCCCTCTCTCCCTCTCCTTCTCTCCTTCTCTCCCTCCATCCCTCTCTCCTTCTCTCCCTTCATTACTCTCTCCCTCTCTCCTTTTCTCCCTCTCTCCTTCTCTCCTTCTCTCCCTCCATCCCTCTCTCCCTCTC